>NW_020455205.1:2894925-2938624 GCF_003342845.1 Nothoprocta perdicaria | reverse complement strand
GCCCCGCCCACGCGCCCTCCGCCATTGGGCGGCGCCGCCGGCGCCCCGCCTCTCCCGCCAGCGCATTGGTCACGTTCAGACGCAGCCCCACCCACAGCGGGCTGGCTCCTCGGCCTCCCCGCCCACTTATAGCCGAGCCGCTGTCCCCGCCCACAGGCGACCCTTCGCGATTGGGCGGCCCGTCCTGAAGCCCCGCCTGCCCGCCCCGCCCGCATAGGCACGGGCACCGCGGCTTTTGGCGAGTGCCCAAGGTTATTGGTGGCGCTGCCTGTCAATCGCCGGGGCAAAGACACTCCGGATCGAGAAAGGACCCCAGCTCAGGGCTGTTTAGATTGTGCCTGTCTGAGAGGGAGGACAGAGCATGGCCGTTAGCACCCTTGCGAAACGCTCCTCTGGCCGCAGCAAAGCAGTGTAGCCGTGGGCTCCGTGAGGGACCTCTGTTCCTCTCTGCGCTGCCTCAGGTTTGGGAGCCAGCGTCACCTTCCCGCAGCGGGCGGGGCGCGGGCAGCCATGGAGGGCGGGGTCGTGGCGCGGCTGTCGGCGGCGATGGCGGCGGCGCGGGCGGGCGCGGCCTGGCCGTGGCTGTGGCTGGCGGCGCTGCAGGCGGTGAGGCGCCCGGGCCCGGCCGCGGGGCGAGCGCAGCGCGAGGCGAGGCGAGGCGAGGCGGCGCGGGCAGCGCCCCGGCCCCGAGCCGCCGCCTCCTCGCCGCCCTGCGCCTGCCCCGAGCTCGCGCTGCTGGGGTTGTGGCCGAAAATAGGAACGGGTTTGGGGGGGCACGAGGTGCCTGGCGCGTCCTGGCGCGGGAGGGTCCCGGGGGGAGCGTCCCCGTTGGGGACAGGCCGCTGCTGTCCTGTGCTGCGCAGCTCGAGCCCGTTATGTCTGTTAGGCATCGCGTGAGCTGCAGCGATGGGCGKTACGTGGGAGCCCTCTGAGCGGTTCTTACTTTAATGACTATTAATACTCCTTAAAGCAGTGTGTAGTAATGCTCTGTTTGCTTTTCTGCGTAATATTATTTAACGTGAAACCAAAGCCCTACAGGAGGGTGTGCTGCTGCAGCGAGGCGCATCCCCRCCTGCATAACCCAAGTTACCTTGTCCTGGGGGGAACCAGCGTCCGAAACGCAAGGGTGCTTTTCTCGTCCCAAACAGAAACAATTACTGTCGCTTATTGTCATAGGGTCATACAATAACTGTAGTACTAAAATTTGAGGAAAATTCTGCAGAGACCTAGAAACTCTCTTTTTTTTGTCTTTGTACTGTCTATCAGTTTTGAGCCTGTTAAGTAACCAGAGCTTTCCCCTCAGAAGACTGTTCTGATGGAGATTTTACTTGCTTCATAAACTGTCTTTTTCTCAAAATAGGACAGTTTTGACCTGCACTGACGTGCACAGATATTCTAGGAATCTGCTGCAGAAAGATATGAGGAATGTTGCTGGTGGAAGCAGAGCTGTCAATGCCAGTAACACCATTCTGATCCTAGGCTAACAGGCTCAAAATGAGAAGAAAATGGCCATAAAGTTGTGCAGCGGGGTGGGTGGCAGACACCAAAGCACAGGAAAACTGTTTYAACTATTCTTATCACTAGTAATTGCAGTGAAGTTCTGCACTGTCTAGTATCATAGAAGTCACGTCAGCTAATACACTTGACACAAAATTAGAATCCTACCTGTGAGTTCGGGTCRCTTCATCACTCCGATTGTGCTTTCCCCAAGGCCAAGCTTTGCTCTTATTTTACTTTACACTTTACTTTTACTTTAAGCTTTACACTTATTTTCCGAGTGCATCTTCAGTGATGTGAATTTACTAACGTTGCTTCAGGAGAGGATGCTTTGGAGAGCTCCACCTTTGTGAATTTCAGCCAGTTCAGATCTGATGTTTCTTGGGCTTCTCTGGGAGCTAGCAATATAAGGACACTAGACTTGTTAGACATGTACGTAAAAGTGGATTTTCACAGATGTGGTATCTTGAGCACGTGTGTTATTGCTGATAGCTAGAGTTTGTTACTCTAACGCCATTCTTCAAAATAAGAGGGGTTTTCTTATCACTTAGGGATGAACATTACGTGTTGTGGTAAAATGGTTGCAAGAGACTTACTTGTTCCTTCTAAGGGCTAAAGTGTTAAAAATTACTTTTTGTTTACATAATTATTTAATACTAAAGTGTAGCATTACATTCATTTTCAGGTAACTGTATATGGCTCGCAGTTGTCATCGGAAGCTTGCAGAGAACTGGGTTTCTCCAGTAACTTGCTATGCAGTTCCTGCAACCTTCTGGGACAGTTCAGTCTGAATGAGTTGGATCCATTCTGCAGGCAGTGCTGCCAGGAGGAAGCTCAGCTGGAATCCAGAAAGGTGAGTTTGGGACCTCTGTGGAATATTTTAATATATAATGTGAAATTTATGGGTTTTGGTTTTTATGTATAAGAACTTGGATTATAATCTGAAGTGGAAAATGCAAGATTTCTTCACAGTCCAAAATACACAGGGTCAGGATTTGCAGGCCTRCCATACTTCTTGCTCCAAAAAAAAGTCCCAGGTTGAGCAGAGGCACCTTTGATGCTGTGTTGTGTAGTAATTAATGGAAGCTGTGTCCAGTTTTTCATATTGAAACTTGCTAAAGAAATGGAGATGATAGAAATACAGGATAATAAGGATGGACTTACTGATGACAGCTGTTGCACAGCCATTGGTCCATGCTGTAATGGCCAAGATATTACAGACAAGGAAAGCAAAACAAATCATTGAACTTTGATTAATAAAAGCAGAAGACTAAGCACAATTATTTCTGCTATTAAAGTCCAACAATTTTACGTTTACCTGTTAATTTGCTTTCATAGGAGCCTGGCAGAAACATCTCTACTCACCTCCTTTCTGCAGTGCAAGGGTTGTAACAGCTAGAAATAAGGTACTAAAGCGAGAAAGAGTACTTGCACATCTCTTGAAAAGAATGCATATTTTCAAATACATTTTAATTTAAGAGTTCTCTAGAATACATAGAAGACCACGTAATTATCTAAAGAGTAGTGAAATCAAGACGTGATGTTGAAATTACTGTTAATGCTTTGGGGATAGATAAATAACTGACAACATGAAATGAAGGAGGAAATCTAGCCTTTTTTTCATGTTAATCAAATTCAGCATAATAATAAAAAGCCTGTCTATTAGTTTTAAAGTATCACTGACTACAGTGCTGAATAGAACATAGTGGATATCAAAAAGCAAATGTTTGAGAATTGTGGAAAACTAATAATTGCTAGTTCCCATTAAAACTAAGGTACTGGAAGATAATTAAGGTGAGAGTTACGCTTCTGTGGAGACTTAAATCACACTGTTTGATATATTAAATTTTGCAGTAATATTTCAGTAAAACCATTATGTGACTTGACATCTAAAACTTTCAAGATTTTCTCCCTGCCAGATAAAATAAATCTTGTAAAGGAAAATTTAATGTTTGTTCTGGAAAATGCTCCAGCTATATATGAGTGCGTGTGTGTAAGTGATGACACAGCAGTGATGGCAGGAGCGAGGCTTCCTGACCTCCCATCAAAGGGAGGCACTGCTGTTTGCTCAGGTCGTGATGTTGCGATTTTGCCTCAGTGCGCGTAGAATGGAGCATGAGAGTTGGTGGAGCRGGAAAATTAGTATTGTCGTTTGTTGGGAAACTATAGGAGATGCGTTGGATTTTTGTCAATATGATATGAGGCAAAAAAAAGATCATTCCTCTCTCAATTTATCAGTAATTTACTCAGATATCTCATGTTTCCTATTCTAAACATTGTTGTATTAATAAAACTTTGATTAAAGATCAGAGTTTAAGTAGGTTTTTTTTTCTAGTTATGCTGAATAAGACCTAGATTTCATCACATGGTTAAACATGGTGTCCGTGCAAAATKGATCAAATTCTGGTTTGGGATCAGGCCCTACAGTAAAAATATTTATGCCAAGACAGTTTTAGTTTTTAGTCATTCTGAATGTAGTCAAACAAAGGAAGGGAGTGCTGGAAGGAGAGTATGTAGATTGTTTGACATATCTCTTCAGGGTGAGCCAGGTCTTATTGTATTTTCAGAGGAAATTTATAGATTGTTTAGTTAGAGATTGTTTAAGTTTGCTCTTTCTAATGTGTTTGTGTTGGGCTTTGTATCAAACAAACAGCTCAGTATGTTTCATTTCCTGGTCTTATTCTTAGTTCAATATTCTGTGAATTGACATTTCAGCAGATAGCAATGAGATGCCCGTGTTATCCAGTATTTTCCTCATTCTAACTTCTGCTGACATCTGTCCCATCAGATATTTTAATTACTTCATAATTTTGCTGTAGTTAAGCAAACAAAAAAGGCATATTTTCTCCTCTTCTGGAAACTTTGCATTCAGTTTAGGACTAATTCAGAAGCTGGGTTAAATGGTATTGCTTTCGACAGCTGCAAGTTTTTAAGTCTGTCAGCTGCGCAGTRCTGCTGGTGTGTAAAATGTAGAAGGATGAAATGGAGGTGAAGGTAACTGCGCGTGAAATTGTAGTAGCAGGAGAGATTGTCCATATTTGGCAGGAGCTGAAAATAGCAGCACTCCATCTGCAGGTTCTCTTACTCTGTGTGATCATTTCAGACATACATATAAGCATATCTCATTAACTGTATATTATAATCTTCGCTTTATCTGCAACAATGGATTAGTGTCAAGATGCAATTTGATTTTAAGGATCAACCATGTGGTGAAATCTGCAGTGCATTCTGTATCAGCAGTTGTGGTGTGCAGGATTGCTACAACCCTTAAAAGTCATCAATATGATTTCTAAATTGAGCTTGTCATATATTTTGCATAGTAAGGTGTGTTGAATTTTCAATGTCTGTAGTCAATATTTGCAATGTAGTAACGTTGTGCAGTTTGGTGAATTAAGTAGCTTGACATCAAATATAGGCAAAAGATTGCCAAGCAATTTGGGGCATTAGAATACATGGGTGAGGTGGCTAATTGTCATGGGTGACATCACATGCGTGTCTACCATATGCTTGAAATGTTATCATGGCTAGATAGTCYGTGATTGTACTGTAAAACAGGATAAATATTGATGCAGAAGTCTGTATACATGACTCTAAAGTCCTTCAAGGATGGATAGCTGTTCCACTGTAGTTCCGCAAAACTTGCAAAATCTTGAGATTTTTAGCATTTTTTTTTCTCTTGCTCATATTCAGGATTATCAAAATATTATAGTCTGTCCAAGTATTTCATTAGAATATTTAGCCTGTACATTTTAGCATGGTGAGAAATGTAAAGTTACTAAAGTTAGAGAACTGCTTCACTTCATGGCAGCTCAGTCATATCAATATACATTCTCCTCCTTTTTTAGATTATATTCTCATCAATTAAAAAATAATATTGACAAAGTCATCCTAGATAAGGAACTTAACTAATGGGTACCTAAGACATTTACCATCTTTCAGCTGAATTAGATGGGTTAAAGGTTTATCTATTTATTTATCACRTAAATGAAGATGAAAGGCAGTAATTTTCTGTAGGAGGGGAAGCCCAACTTAGTGCAGACTTTTTTTCTAGCCCTATCAATAAATGAAAATGAAGAGGTAACAAAAATGGTACATGCAATAAATGTGACTTAAAAATGATGTGCATCTGTGCTGGAAGATAGATTAGGTTCAAGTCTGAACTCCTTTCTTCATTTGGATATACCCAAAAACATTGGCATTTAAATATGTATCCATTGAAATAATTAATTAAGTGTGCAAAGTCAATGAATAGTTGATAAACTCCATTCTCAATGTTTTCTTTACAATTCTCATAAAATGCTTTTGTAAATAAAAGAAATTCTGAAGAATAGATGTTCAAGTATTTTATTTATAGATGTAAATAGATGGTTATGTAGCTAACAATTATYTGAACAGCACGTTGCAAAACTGGAACATGAAAACTGCCAACTATCTCAAGATTTTAGCTTACCTTTTTCTGTTCACCAGCTTCAAATGAATGTTCRTGAGCTTCAAATGAGTAGTACACAACATGGCTTCACAGAGGTCTAAATTGCTGTTTGCTCAGCTCTTAATGTCTCGGGGCCTTTTGCTGTATCTCTCTCTCTCTCTCTCCAACACCTTCCCCCCTTGCCTAGTGCCAGATCCTTTGCTCACCTGACCTTGCATGAAGCCATTTCAGAGTGCAAAGTTAGCAAAAACTCAGCTGTTGGGAGAGAGTGAGGGTAGGATTTTTTTCCCTTTTCCTTTTTTTTTTTTTTTTTTTTTTTGCTCTTGTTAGTTTTTAAAGAGCAAAAATATTTATACAATACATAGAAGAGCCAATTGTTTAATAACAAAAATAGAACAGTTTTATGTGGATGCCATATTTTCAGTATGCTTACAATTATTATAATAATGCACAAATATGCAAGTTTAATCTCTTGTTCAAAGGCAAGCTCAGGGCTTTTCTGGTCAAGCTCTGAAGATCTCCAGGGAGGAACATTCCATAACTCTTCCTGGTGACTTATTTCACTGCTTAACCACTCACTTAATGCTTTTTCTTATATATAATTCTCTCCTTATATTCAGTTGCATACTTTGCTGCAGATAAATCAGAGCTTAGATTCTGCATCGGGTTCTTCAAAGCAATTTGACTATCATAAATCACCCTGGCTACAGAAATAGCACTCATTCAGAGAGAACTGTCTTTTGACTAYTGGAGTCTTTGTTTCTAGACTTGCATTTAGAGTTAGGCATCTCCCTGCACAGGATAAGGAGTTGTGAATGAGAGCGACTCCTTTGTTGCTAGATTTACTGATGACCTCAGTTCTGAATGATCTGTGTGTGCAGCAGTGACTTTATTATAAAGGCTATATGTATTACAGAGCAGTAATTCATAGTGCTCCTGGCAGAGAGGCTTTCTGACTGATGCTCTGTTGATCTGCAGATTCTTGTTAATTTTTATCTCCAGGGAACACTAGCGTGACTTTTGTCAAATTCTTACCTTCTCCCCTTTATAAAATAAAATCCTCAACACATTTTAAAATTTGTTCTAGTAAATATAACAATTGAGTAAATGTACTATGTTGAAGATTTTAAGAATCAGGAAAAAAAGAAGGTACCACAATCTCAGACAGAAGAACAAATATTAATTACCTGCACTTTTTGCTATTTGGGGGCAGGTGGAGGGGACACAATTAATGTAAATAGACTTTTAAAAGGAGATAATATGCTCTGTGCTAAAACAATACCTGTCTGCAAGTGCCAAGCAACCCTGRTAATGAGAGCAGCAGTAGTCATGTTCTGACTCATTTATTTATTTTTATTTTAAGATAAAAATGGTGTGAGTTGACCTCATGAGTGGCTCTTTTAGTCAGAGAGGCTTAAATAGCACTGCAAAAATCAAAATTTCAGTAAATTTTGTAAAAACAGATTGTTCACACTTGAAAGAGATTAGCTGTTGGGTAAATATTTAGYGGGAGATTGTCTTGTAATTGAGGCAAGTGGCAATTCCAGGGTGTTAGCTATAGAAGCAATTCATGGGTTTTTTTTTTGTTTTCTCTTAGAGCTTAACATTGTTCTTAAACCATCTGATATTAGGAGAGGAAAATGTGTAGATACGGGAGAGAGCCGAGATGCCCCAAGATAGCTGTCAGCCTGTGTGGCTTTATCGTAACCGCCGCCTTGGTTGCGCGTTCCGAGACAGGACGGTTCGTATAAACCCTGCACCAAGCAGTGGTCCCGGGGCAGCCTGCCACGTGGCAGCTCTTCCCTTTTCCTTCATCTCAGTTCCTGCGGGGCTGTGAGCACTAACGGTTCTGCAGCAGCTGCAGTGTTTTATTTTGCTTTGTTTTGTTTCTTTTTCTGTGAGGTTCTCATAAGTAATTGTGATTACAGGACCTGCTTATAAATCAACCACTGTGGAATTTCTTGCAGAAATTACTTAATTCTGTTCCTAATACGAAGYGAAAGCTTAGTTTTCTCTCACCTTAATCAAGATTTCCTGTTTTTAATTGATGGAACAGTTACATTACAGATTTTTACCTAACACTGTTGCTGTGTAAATGGTGTTTTCTTCTGTGACAACTACCACTTCTCCTTTAGCAGTCCCATTGCCACAGTGATGGTGTGGTTTTCTGCTGTAAAGAGGAAGACTCTTCTAAAGAGCCATCTTATTTACCAATAAAAATACTATGATTTTTTGGTACTTCCAGAAAACTGTTGAGTGCAATTTAACCAAATGTGATGCTTTATGAAAGATGAGGGAAAAGTTCACACTCCRTCATGATAGCCTTGGAAAGCTACTGTTGGAATGCCTCAAACAAGCCAAGCTATTTTTGTAGATGCAGACATGAATCAGCCTGGAAACCATGACAGGACTTATTGTAGATGTTGAAGTGGATACCAGTAATGGTTTGAGAGCTTTGAATTCACTTCTTTTAGTACTAAATTGACTTTCATGAGCTCTAAAACAAGAGAAGCATTATTCTAAACTGAGCTAACTTATGAGTTAAGTATTGTGTGCTGAACTGGGGTGTCCTGTTTGCATGTCTGCCCACCGAGTGGTACGTGTCATTCCTAGTAGACTGCAAGCCAGTAAATGCCTTCACAAAGGAAGTTTGCGGGACTTCTGCTCTGCACATGACGGGATGCTTGCAGCAATCAGTATTAATAGGCATACTCTTGTGGGCTTTGGAAGTGATGCAAAAAAACCTGTGTTTCTTGCAAAAGACACCTTTGTTCACAATTATAAATGAAGCTTTCTTTTATCTTTCTTTTTTTTTCCCCTTTTTCCCTTTTTGTCTAGCCATCTAGTGAGAGATAGCATAAAGCAGCTGGTTGTCTCTGCATGAATCTGAACCCTTTTGTATCRGCACAGTTGGACTTCAATTGTGGCAGTCATAAGCTCAGAATATAGACATCAGTGACTGACCAGTTTCTATTGTGAATCTGTGCTATCAGTTACCAGCTAGGAGTTAGAAATGAGGTGGTTTTTTGTTTGTTTGCTTGCTTGTTTGTTTGTTTTTTAATTAAAGCGTATCTTGCATATTGGAGGCCCCTACGTTTGTCTTGCTTCTGCAAAACCCTTGTTTGAAAGGAAGACATATACCAGAAGACTTACTTGCAGTGCTGAGAGCTGAAATCACTTTACTGTTATCCTAAATATTTAGCTCTCTACACACACACACACACACACACATATATATATATTATAAAAAAAATAAATGTTTAAGAAAAGGTTCCTTATTCCTCTGAGTCTACTAATTTCTTCACAGAAAGATGAAGACTGTTGTTGTTGGCATAAAATCTCTATAGATGTTCAGTCCATTAGTGAACCTGCAATTTCTGAATCCAGGTTTGTTGGTAGAATTAAGTGGAGATTTTTTGTTTTGTTTTGTTGGTTTGATTTTTTTTTTAAGAACACTGAATAGGGAGAAGGTAAGCAAAGTTTGTAATGACATGAATTAAACTTTCATCCATCTTTGATACCATTCTTATTTTCTTTTTTCTTCTCTCAAATCTGGAGGCACTTAATCATGCAAGCTAGTATCTGAGGTTAGCTAGTATCTGAGGTTAGCTATTTATCAGTGGCTTTATAATTAAAAACCCTATTTGAGGGTGAAAAAATCTTTAAAATCTGGTATTTTTAATCTCTCAAGTACTCAAGTGTTGCTTCATAGAAAAGTTATGGGTTTCAACAATCAAATTTTAGTTTTTATCTTGAATCTAATGTTCAGTTGAAAATGTTAATGTAGTTGAGCACATTACTGAGATGCTGTTCTGAGCAGATAATGCAGACTAATACTTTTAGTTCCGTTTCCTGGGGATGTAATGATACCAATTAGTTCAGGTCTGGCAAGAAGTCATAATTTCSCAGCAAATGATTAGAGCATTTCATGTGTTCTGATCCGTAGTACTTAGGCAAATGTTGAGTTTGACCTGAATTCAGAAGATTGATATTCCTGAGATACAAATGTATTCCTGGCTGTCTGTAATGCCTAGATAGATCAGTGATTAAGTTTAAATAAAAATGTCTTATTTTGAGATCTCTGTCATATTGTATCTGGGTTGCTTTTATGGCTTGTCACTCCTTGTTCAGAAGTGCTAATAYTCATTAAATTTCATTGTAAAAATTTGGGTATGATAATGTGAATTTACAGTTCATAGTTTAAGTGAAATGTGAGTTTTCCAGGATTTTCGTTAAGGTTATATTCTTTTTTTATCATGCAAATGCCCATGTGTTATGAAAATAGTCTAAAGGAAAATGGGAGCAGGGGTCTTATTTACAGTATATGAGGGATTGGATTAATTTTTTTTTTAACTGAAGCTTATTTTGCCAGCTCCTGTGCGAGCAGGAGGGTTTCACAGTTGGAAGAACATTATTTGATAGACCCTATTGCCAACTACATGTAACATAAGCACCTAGTTTTGTGGTATGAAGTCCTGTCAGAGCAGGAACAATCTATTGCTAATTTATAGTTACGTTCAGCAAACTATGGAATCAGTTGCATTCCTGTATTGCATATCCCGCTACCACCCCCTAGAAAACAAAATGTTGAAAGCTAGGTCTTTGCAACATAGATCAGGTTTGAGGCTTTAGATAATCCATTCTATAAAATGGAAATGATCTTAAGCAAACTGAATCTGAGCATCTTGCCCAGCTGGCTGCAGTGATTCAGTACCTGAGCACAAGCATGAAGGTGGGTACGTGTTGCTTCAGCCAGGCCTGCCCATGTGGTCTGTCCTTCTGGCTCCACATGCACTTTCGTAGTTAGCCCCAGTGAGATATCTGGAGCCTTGTATTTATTAYGATCAGTATTTCACTGTCTGAGGTTAGACTTAAAATAGAAATTAAAATTTCACCTTGCTAGTATCTTTAGGGGAAAAAAAATAAAGCTTTTTTTATTCCTAGTCCATAAATTCCCTTTGCAACCACCTGATTGCAGTTTTTTAGAAACCTGAAACTGAAATGYTACTTGCAACAACAGTATTTCAGCTGTTGTAGGCATTACTTTTTTAATATAACTAGATATTACTGTATATTGAGTGAACAGTCATCTGTGGTTCTGTTGAGTATCTTAATTGTCCCAGTACTTACCATCAACAAGATAGTATACACTCTCCTCAGAGACAATAACTAAGTAGACCTGTCATAAGTAAACTAGTAATATATATTTTTAAATTTTATTAACAGTTTCTGTATATAATTACAGCTTTATGCAGGAGCTGTCCTAGAGGTATGTGGATGAAAATTGGGAAGGTTCCCTCAAGTCCAGGGTAAGTAAAACCACTGTTTTTTTTCCTTYGCTATGAAATACTGTTGCAGCTGAATGGTCAAATATGTTTAAGTACTATTTACRAATAGCCTTAAATTTCACACATTGTACTGGAAAGGTTGCAGTGACCGGAGCCTTGTAGACATGTTCCCCAATAATCATTACACAGTTACCTGGCCCTGCGAGCTGCCGCCTTCCCGAGATCCTGCAGATGTTTGTCCTGGAAATGATTGTCGGACAGAGGAAACGCGGCGGTGCTGGAGYGAAATCGCGGCCCTCGGGGTGGGCTAGGAGGAGCTTCAGGAAGAAAAATCCGTGAGAAATTTCAACCTGGAACTTTCAAGTGGGCAAAGAACTTACTTATAGATGATAGCAGTACTTTATTTAGGTGTTTGTTTTGTTTTGTTTTCCCCCAGCAATGAAGTTCCTAATGCAGTATTTAGTATAGGCAGGACMCGGGGAGGAAAGAGCGATCTAGCTTTAGAAATAGAAATGCACAAGAAGCACATCTCCAGCTACCGTTGCCAGGCTTAGTATCACCCTGTTTTCCAGGCTGCCTGATGAACAAATAAGGAGAGTTTACAAACAAGAGGTTGCAATTAACGTAAATTTTGATGCCCTGGATGCTCTCCCGCCACCCCTTTCCACAAACAGTTCAGCTAATTGTCAGCATTACTAGAGGAAGGATTTTCTGTTCCATGCCATTTAAAACACCAAAACAGAAACTATTTGAAGGGCTTTTCCTGCTTTAGGGAGGTGAAGCTGTTAACATGGTGACCTGTAATCTCTGAATTACTGCATGTTCATTTAAATTTAGCAAAGATAAAAACACTCCCAGCTGTTGTTGCCCATTTACCCGGCTTCTTTGTGGACCCGCATCTGTAAGAGCTAGAGTTTGAGGAGAAAAAAATCAACTTGTTTGTCTGGCTTCAGGTTCCACCGTGTTCTCAGTGATCTTTGCATATTGCTCCTAGAAGGGAAGGGCCCTTAATCTTTGCCTGGTGTACAGCACTTGCTCCAAAATAGCAAAACAAGCTTAAAACAGTATAAAAAGAAAAATTTGAAAATGTAATGTCATATGGCTAGCTTGTGTTTAAAAAAAAAAGGCGTTTCTGTGGCTTTTCTATAGTTTTTCTGCTTTGAYTACAAGTTCTTGTTCAGTTCAGTGAGAAGGAAGCAGGACTGATGGGTACACTGAAGTATCTCTGTTTTCTCTTGATCACCAGTTTCACTCAGGTTTACTGCTACTGTAGCAGAACAGATTGGAAGATRTGTAGGAGTATATTTAAAAATATAAATAAAGTATTTCCTCAGCTGTTATTCATCTTCACACTAGTATTAATTTGAAAATACTTTTGCTTATTTTTTTTCCTTGATTTTTACTTTTACTAAAACAGTATTCAGTGACTCCGTCTTAGAATATAACATTGGAGAACTGCTTGTGTTTCTGCTTTTCAGTTGGATGTTACAGCAGTTAAGCTGCCTGAAGGTCGTGTTGCTGCTTTTGAAGCACTGTCTTTGTAGGCTTCATTGAACTGTGTAGTTTGTCATTGCCAATGTGTCGTTGCAAATACTTCTTTTTGATTCCTGCCTCGCTTCTCCTGCTAGGACTTTTTTTTTTCTTCCTGCCTTGCAGAATACACACAAAATGGCAGCACTAATTGCAGGACCATGTGTGCATTAGAACTGCATGGATTAGCATATGTTATTGCTGTATCTGACCTCCAGGTCATCTGTAATACTCCTGTAGGTTGCTTTGCAGCTTAGCTTACTCCCACAAAGTTGATTTGTCGCAGACTTGTCCTGGATCCTGGRTTACATTTTATTTGCAAGGAGAGTGAGTAGTGTTTTTTATAATGGGGTTCATAACTTAAAGTATTTGAGGAATTAATAGAGGTTCATAAAATTTGGACAAAAAGGGAGGACAGTCATAATTATCAAGTGCAATATTCTGTGGTAGTTACATATCAACAATTCCACCAGAATTACTGGTTGTATAAATTTTAGCTACAAATAGTATTTGCCTACACCTCAAAGAATATAAACATCTGTGTGTGTGTGTGTGTATATATATATATACAGGGAATATATTTATTGATATTGAGAAATAAGACAATAAATGACAAGTAAAGAAAAAAAAAACTAGTTCTCAGCAGGATACTTTCAGTCTATTTAAATAGAATATTGTTCTTTGTAATATCATTTCAGACTATTAAATGTTTTGCAAGTGTGGCCAAGGACATCTGCTATCATTTCCAAATACAGCTTCTCATGCTAAGATTCTGGTAACAAACTACACTTCTGTAAGTCTCTCCAATATGCTCTGTTACAGAGCAGTATAGATGCTGTATTGTAAAATTTATCCCTCTATTATATATAGTTAGATTTTTTTTTTTGCTGTAAAACAGCTCTTAAATTTTTATCATTTAAAGGCACTGCATCAAAGTAGACCATTGAAAACACAAGTGGCAAGATTTGTGGGTGCAGCCRTATCTTACTGGATCAGCCAGCACAAAATCTAGCACTGTTCTTAGCTGGCTCGCAGAGGGCTACCAGCGTGTCACAGAGACCGAATTAAGTGGGGCACCACCTAATCTAGCGCGTTTGTTTAAGCTGGCTCTTCAACAGCAGCTGTATCCTGCTGCTGACAAGAGCAGGGGCGACCATGTCCCGGCTCCTGCCTGCTTCCCGGGTGCTTTAACACAGACGGCGCTGGGCAGGCTCTGTCACCGAGCTCCGCTCTCGCCTTGCCTGCCTCCTCTCCCCTCTCCCTGTGTCACTGATTAAGCAGTGAACCTGCTCCCAGCAAATGGGCTGCAGGAACAAGGTCCTGACTCCACAGGAACTGCACAGCCTGCAGCTCCCTGAGCTCTCTAGCTTACTTGGGAGTTACTAAGCACTGTGTCCCTCAGGTGCCATGAGTGTGATGGGATTCTTTTAGTTACCAAAAACACTTTGTCACAGGACTGTACTTTTAGGTGAGATTCCTTATTTCCTGGTTATTTTTATTTGTAATTCTTAACTTTGGGTGAAGAGGTTACAGAGCTATACTAGTGCTAAATCTTGCATTTTGTAGAAAAGTTGCTGAAATGCTTACCAAGATATTTAGGATAGAGAAGAGGGAGTTATTACATGGGTATTTTTTATAATTGTAAGTAGATGATACGCAAAGTAAATTTGATACAAACATTCCAATTCCATATGAATGTTCTGTCTTAAAAATATCACTCTTCTATTCCTTTGGTTTTGGTTATTTCTCTTCTTTTCGATGGCCGTAGGCACTTAAAGATTAGCAATAGCACATTAGAACCTAGTTTTTATCCTAACTCATTTCAGATACTGTCAAGTCCGTTTTGTCCTTTTTTACTTAAAAATCTGTGACATTCTGTAATAGTTTTCAAGCAGTTGTTGCTAGCAAAATGATGGGTTTTGCCTTCAAAATGCTTGTATCCAGTAATTCAGGGCCCGATTCCAGGCAGTGCTTCAGCCAGGTACCTCTGATTTTGTTGGTTTGTGCTAATGATTGAGTTACACTTGTCTCTCCTCACTTGATTTAAATTAACTCCTGCCAACAACCATTTCTATGCAACCTTAGCTGTACGTTAACCTTCCTCTCCTGGGTTAATATCAGGTCACTTCAGTTATTCCCTGTGCCTCATTTCATGTCYATTTAGGCCTTCTTACTTTTGAGTTGTAAAAATATGAATTGTATATGCGACATTCAGAGTTATACAAAAGACAATGCTAGTTTGCAACAGTAAATTAGTCCTTTGAAAGACAATAACAACTGAAATTCTTCAATACTCTTAGATTCTTGTTAGAAGATATGCCATAGTTTATCCAGAAGCGAAAAGTTGGCAATAAAAATGTATTGCCTCCATTATGCTAAAGATTGGATTAGTTGATGGTTTTTGTGGCTGCTTTTCTGGCAAGTTGTTTCATTCTGCATTTTTTCTGGTTACAGCTCAAGCAGGAGATGTTTACTCCTACGGAAAGATTGTAAATAGGCTAACGCTGCTGAACGTAGTCCTCCATGGCATCTTGTGCCATGGGTAGGTACCCTAGATGGGCAAAGGAGTTAGGCCTCGCATGTAGCTCTGAAGCTTATYAGAGACAGATATGGAGTCTTATTATGAGTCCGAGTTGGATAGTGGTAGACGCTGCCAGAGCTCAGCTGGAATAGCACAGAGGAGTGTGCATGTGAGCTTGCAGTTTGGGCGTGAGTGATACTGAAATTCCTTGGGAATCTTCATGTGAGAGTCCTGGTTTTGACCCCCGCAGACAGGCACTCGTGGGCTCCCTCACGAGGACAGCGGGAGGTTTCCCTTGTGCGCTGCTCCGTGGCAGGGGGTGCTGTGACTTTGTCCAGAGCATTGCTCCATCTGGGCTTTCTCTTTCTTTGCAGGGCAATGTCCGTGCACCCCTAAACCTTCTTTCCCTCTCACCATTGGCAAGATGGCCTTGGAGAGCTGTTGGTAGCCTCTGTAGTGCTTGCAGTAGCCCTCTCGCTTGTCTTTTGAGGACAGGCTTTAGGGAAATCTGCCCTCTTTACTGCAGGCCTATGTTCTGCACAGCAATCTTGTCTGCTTCGGAGGCACACGTCAGGATTGCCTTCAAACTGCAGGCGCAAGCGCATATGGTAGAGTGATTTTCCTGAGATTGTGACAGGACAGTTGCAAAGCTGGTAGTAGAGGAGGTGTAATTTAGACGAGGACTTAGAGGAGGATAGCATTTAATTTACTTGAAACAGTGTCGTAGCACAAAGTTCAGAGTTCGTGTCACAGAAGGAGTCAAAGTGGAAAATTCCTTCCCCTTTCACCCCTGCATGGATTATATAACTTTTTTTTAGTGTATAATATCTAAAGCAGCTGCAGGGAGAGGAAGACTGCAAGATGGCTGGGATTGCAGTATTAAACATAAAGCTATTAATGATCACATAAAAATATGCAGGAAGCCCTTAGGCAGGATTATAGGAAGCAACAGCGTTAACGTTGGGGTAGAGAGGGAAGTGCGCTGGGGCTTGGCTGCACGAGGAGCGTGTTCTGCACCGCACGGGGCACCAAGAGCCGCCGGTGCCAAACGCGCCCCGTGCCCGCGGCCGCCTGCCTCAGCCCCGCAGCTCCGCTCAGCTTGGAGCTTCCTTCCGGAGAGCATCAAGTGCTGGACAGGATCGTGTGCATTTTTAACAAACATCAGTATTCTTGTTTCTCACTTCAGCTTCCGAAATTCAGAATATGGAAATTAAGCTGTTTGTGTAGTGAGTGTTGCTTCTTGTTGCATCACAGAAATTCAAGTGACTGGTGCAGAAAGTCCCTGTGATCAGCATTAGGAATAAATATATCAGTAGCAGAAAATGAGCTGGTTCCAGCTGTCTAGAGCTTGAGGAAAAATRTTCCATAGTGCTTCAGCTTCCAGTAAATTTAGACATTTGACATTGATACAAGTGTAATAGCTACTTTTAAAGTGACAAAATGTAATAAAACCTATAAAAATTTCATTCTTCTGCCTCATTCTGTTCACATTTTATGCAAGTTTGTTCACTCTGCAGCAGTGCAGCCGGAGTGGCAGCCACTCGTGTCCAGAGGAGCTTTGCTGTGTCACTCAGTGAACTAATCCTCACACCTGTTAAAAGCCTGAAGTGCTGTAACCCAAGCTAGCCCCTAAAGACCACTCTCTAAATGCAGTTGAGTTAAACACTTCACCTTTTGAAGCTCTATCCCTTTTGCTCTGCTGCTGCCTTACCACTTTTCTTGAAGCTTTACAGTTAAGTTACCCATTCTACTCACTTGGGGCAACTTCTGTCTCATAGAAAGCCTTACAGATTCATTTCAGCTTTAGGTTTGAATTGGGGAGAAGGGAAAAAAAGAAAGTGGAAGAATTGCCTCTGAAGTAGTCTGGCCTGCTTGAGAGAAGGGAAAAAAATATACAAGAAAGCAGTAGTAATAATAATTCTTAAAGTTATTGCAACTTTACTGCATTTTACTACTAATGACAGTAAAGACAAATAACAAGCCATAAGGAGATGGGAAACAGTGATGCTAGGAATGATTTGTCTTTGGGAGTTCAACTCTAATTAAACTCACATGCAGTATTTGAGCAAGTCCTGGGTACTTGCAGCTTTGCACGCAGTTGTGTTTGCCTCTTGCTATGCATATGTGCAAATGTAACAGGAGCCTCCTGCTCTCGTGCAGGGCTTAGCGCAGGCATTTTCTAAAGCATTACTCCAAAAGAAACAGTCTAAGGTATGTTAAGTTTAACATAAGTCTACTTGATGCAGGTGGAAAAGGACTGATTTATTCTGTTTTGTTTCCCCTCCCGTCTTGTCTCTAAACTGTAGCTTTCGTCAGGAGTGACAAGCCAAAGCTCTTCAGGGGACTGCAAATCAAGGTGAGTTTGTATTTGGGATGCTAGGAAGAATAAAACTTAGCAGAACCAGTCCTTTTGTGGATGCTTTGTGTGTAAAAGCTTTTAGCAGAAGGCAGGTTTGCAATGCTGGTATAAATTTTTATAAGCCTCTTCTGCTAATATTGTTTGGTACCAACTTATTATTCTTTCTCATCCATCAAAAGTATCTATAAGTAATAGCAGATGGCAAAAGAATGTAAAGAATATTCCCATCCTGTTCTGATTCTGGGGATATCTTAAATTTATTAGAGCTTCTACTACCACTTCAGTTCATTCTTTCCTGTTCTCCCCTCCTTTGCGGACGCAACTACCCCATCCATAAATTTTGATATGTGTGTGTGCCATTTCTCTCCCCTTCCCTTCTCCTGGGCCTTCCTCCCCTGTTGTGTGACTCTTACCCCTGCCCGTGGCCCTCTGCTCTGCAGCTTTGCAGGGCGGTCATTAAAAGCACCATTCAGTGCACTCAGAGCTGTATGAGCTGCAGCGCMCCGAGCTCAAACAAGTCTTCAGTGCCCTCTTGGTTTCAGGATCTATCCTAAACCTCCCCACGTACTCGTGGACTACAAGCTTGTTTCACAGACACACATCGTCTTCCCTCTGGCATCTCTGCGCTCCCGTCTCTCCCCACCAAACGGCACCATCTGGAGCCGCTTCCTTGCTGTGCACGGCTGCTGTTCGTGATTTGTCTCCTCAGCAGCAGATCCCATCCAAACCAGACTTCATCTGTCTCATGTGTTCATGTTGTCTCTATATGTGTCCTCCAGCTTCTTTCAGGAGCTCTCTCTCCTTCTGCGTGTCTGGCTGTTTCATTTTTATTTTAAACTTTGTAGCTATGTGGAACTTGAAAGCAGCCTGGACTACAGTTGACAAGAACACTAGCAGGAAAAAACGTTCACTACAAAAGGGTCTGCTCTTCATTTTGCAAGGCTTGAGGAAAGCTGATGCCACTAGCTTCATTAAGTGGAACGAACTAGGTTATCTCAGAAGGGAAAGTAAAACACTTTGGTGGAATTCCTTCTATAAACTTGAATGGTTTAGATCCTTCTAATACTGTTAAAAGCTTTTGTTTGCATTTATATACTTTATGACTTGGGAGTATTCAGAAGCATTAAAGTGTTATGTTACCAACAAATCCAATAGGCAGAGATGCAACACAGTAG
This sequence comes from Nothoprocta perdicaria, assembly GCF_003342845.1. Classification (NCBI taxonomy): domain Eukaryota; kingdom Metazoa; phylum Chordata; class Aves; order Tinamiformes; family Tinamidae; genus Nothoprocta; species Nothoprocta perdicaria. The sequence continues at coordinate 2,919,825 of NW_020455205.1, read as the reverse complement.
GCAGCAATGCAAACACATTCGAAATGGGTAGCAGATCTTTGAACTGCTAATGGGACTAGAAATCTCTAAAAGTATGCCAAGCAAATGGTGAAAAGCTATTTATTACATGAAAAGAATCATTTAGCTGCTTTTGATTCAAACATGAAGCTTTCAGTTGCTTAAAACAGTTGAATGCCCGTCTTTCCAAGCCAGCCTTAGGGTACTGCCCTCGGCATATGAATCAGCTTGTATAGAGGACCAAGGAGAACAAGTAGCTATTCCTGATGCATAGACATGTGCTTATTTGTTTGACTTGTTCTTCCACCATTCTCTCTTTGACATTAAATAGAGGTCAAAAGACTGAGCCGAAGCTGGGTTTTACCTTTTATTTAAGGTAACTAACAATCTTTGGGGGTGTTAAGATAAATATTTACTGTTGTCAGAGTAATGAGCTCAGATTTTCCATGGCATGAGGCCCCTTAGCGCCTCAGCCTCCTTCTCTTCTCTCACCCTCTTGGGAGCAGGCACAGAAGCCCCTGGCCCAGAGCTGGGATGTCCTGGCCCTGCTGCCCCGGGTGTGGGACCTGCAGCATCTCTGCTCCCAGGGGAGCGACTCCCTCCCCTGGCTGCTCCTCCGTGCCCACCCAGCTCTAGCTTTAACCACCCTTGCTTGATTTTGTAGGTCTCTTCTTTTGAAGGAAGGTAGAAGACCGCATTGTTCATTAACACTACAGTAATGAAATTCATAAAAGCAGAAAAATACGCGGCATTGAAATATCTGTTGCATTAACTAAACATTATCAGAAAATTATCTGATCATACTTGTTTAATTTTAAACATAATCTAAACTTAGGCAATATAGTTTGTGCAGAGAAATTAAATTTGCTCAAAATACTGACTTTCAGTTAGTGCTCTGCATTTAAATATTCATCCTTTCTGGTGCTACTCATTGAACTTTTTTCTCTTCTTGCTTATGTATCTTTTAAAGTGATATAAAACACTTCGGGAGCAAGTATTAAAATGGGTAATGCATTTCCCTGCCCCAGGAAACAGACTTTTTTCTTTTTCTTTGTACAGTATGTGCGTGGCTCTGACCCTGTACTGAAGCTGCTGGACGACAGCGGGAACATTGCTGAAGAATTGAGCATCCTCAAGTGGAACACAGATAGCGTGGAAGAATTTTTAAGTGAAAAACTAGAACGTCTATAAAGTTGTTTTCAGTTCTTTTCCCTTTTGTGTTTTGTCATAGTAATCTTCTCAGATCAAATTTGTCCTAATTGAAAATGCATTCCAGCTTCTGTATTATTTCTCTTAAACATCTATTTTGCTGTACTAAATGCCTCTTAATTAGAAGGGGAAGCTTCAGCACACACATCTGACAAGTTGACAAACAGAATAGCTCATCTTAATATATTTCAGCTCTTAGTGCATTTATCACTAATGAAATGCTTTGTTACAAACTTAATTATGCAATCATCAATTTGCTATAATTTGACCTGCTTTTATGAACACTTTTAAAACCAAAAAGCTTCAACTATCTGAAAAGATTACCATGCCTTTTGTATGCTGCTCTGTAAAAACAGCAGAGCCAAATGCAATGTACTGTCTCTGGAAGTCCAAGAGGACAGCTAGTGTCCTCTTCTATTTTCTATTTGAACTGTCTTTTTTATAGAAGATTTGTTTACAATGAGTATCTAGTTCACAAGTTTGGAAGTGGATGGAGGAACTCATGCTTTGGTAAGAGTGAAACATTTAATAAGTACACTTTAGTGAAGACTACATAGAAAACCTCTGTGGTGTGTGCAAGTCCGATGTCYGGTGTGCTTTACATTAAATGTTTTGCTTCAGAAAGCATGAGACAGAAGGAAAGKCTTTTCAAGATGGTTATAAATTTTCAGAAGTTTGTCCAAATGAATTTCTAAACAGTTCTTTTAAAATGCATGTTTTTCTTTTACAGTTAAAGTTTATGTGAATAAAGAAAATATAGACTGCAGGTAATGAGTCAAATCACTTATGACTTGTCAGGTTTTCTCCCCCATTGAATGAATGAATAAATATAGTAAGCAAGATTAATGTGGTTTCTTGAAGTTGGATGAGCAAGTGAGGGGTCTGCCTTTAACTATTTCATGCTCAACAGCATTTGATTGGATAGCTATTATAGTCTGTCTTTTTTTCTTTTTATATGCTTTTATACCTCCACACTTCTACTTACTCTTCAATTTTCAGATTTATTCCAAACTTGTAAGAAATAATTATCAGCTGTAGTCATTAGAGACAAAAACCATACAGACTAATAACAGATTAACTTACCCAAAGTATCAAGGGCACAAATTGCTCCTATGTTGTCCTACTTGGTCAGACTCTCCCTCTTAGTGCATGCCTGCCAGTCCCTATCTGTACAAARCATGATCCTTATTTTCCAAAGGACCCAGAGTGGGACACTTATAATCTTGGTCACCACAGCCTTGGCAAAAGATAAATACAAACTCTACACAAAAAGCAAGCAGCTTGTGCTAACTGACCAGTCTAAAGGGGATTTGGTTTTGGGTCATGCGATATACTAGTCAGCAGATGAGTTATGGACAAAATATGTGGCATGATAATGCTGTATCTTGGTAGTAAAAGCATGCTGCCATCCACTGGTCTTCAAGTATATGACTTCTGTATTTTGGTACCTTACATGTGCCTACGCAGAGATTTCAGTGTCTCTGTGGATGATTTATCATGCTGTTTAGCAGAGTACTTGTAGTTTCATCCTTCTCTCCGTGCCCTCCAGCCTCAGATCTCTTTTGCTGTTCACTAGAGGGAGTGTTTACTTAATTTTGCTAATAACCAAATATTTGTCTCGGCTTTGACTTAAACCAGCAGTATTTACTACTYTCGCTGTATTTCCTACCTGGTAATTCCTGATGTGACAGGTGGGTTGCTCACTTTCAGTCACTCTCCTCTTTCCTCGTTTTCCTGCTCGTAGTCCAGACCACTACATGCCTGTAYACATCATCCTCCAGCACCTGCTCTTGTTACTGCTGTTCTTCTTAGCCTTGTGAGCAAGGAACTCATTCTTGTACCAGAAGATATTTAGACCATCATGGAKGAAGATGACAGGCCACAGAACTAGTCCTTCCTATGACTAGGTTTCATGCCAAGAGGCCCATATGGAAGTTCCTGCAGGCTCTTACTTTCCCTGTCCCAGTTCTCACCGGGTTTCCTTGAGGAGCCTGCTAACGATGCTTTTTCCGCCTCCAGCCTTGCTCCTAGGATCTCCGTTTCCTGATTCTTATCCCATATACAGATCTTGTCTCATAATACAGRCTTTTTAGCTTAAGAGTACACACCAAGTACATTCCTGCCTCTTGCTTTTATTCTGCTGTATCTACTATGCATTCAACATACCTGGAGATCTTCTGTTACTGAGCTGCTGACTGAACCCACATGATCTGCTTCTAGGAGAAGCTCAGTTACCTTCAGGCCCTGCTGCCTGCACACCCAGATGCTCATCGAGTCTTGCCTGCAGCTTCCACATCGCCCTTGCTTTGCTTCCAGTCTGTGGTTTGGATGATACTTAGGTCCCCAGCTCGACAGCCARCTGCTAGCACCGTTTAGCTTTCAGGCAAAAGGAGCTGGACCCTGTGTTGAGAGGGACACTGGGAATGGGGTAGTGGGTCTTGGGGAAATTCTTATTTTATCAGGGTGTTATAATCTGATAAAATACCACCCCCTTCGAGTCAGCAGCTGCAAAAATACAGAGCTCAAGTCCAGTTTCAATTGTGGCCATTAACTATAGAATATACAAGGTGTAAAGCTCCTGTTAAAAAGGAAGTGATTCACTTATAGCCCTGATAAGCACCCAGTGCTTCATGAAAGGCATTCACTTGGATTCATGCAGGAATGATTTAGTCCTGCATAATGCTGCTTGTGTTAGATCTTGAGAGAGATAATGAAAGGGAGGGTAGACACAGCAAGGGTGCCTGACCGAGCAGAAACATGAAGTGTCCATCTATGGAACTGCTCTTGCAGGAGAGGGTGGCAGCACTTTGAAATCCAGAGTGTTGCACAGTCTGTTTTCTGTACGTGTATGAAGTTGAAGCCTAGTGTACAAGCTGCTTGAAGGGGTTCCCTGGGTACCCAGTTCCTGTTGCRTACCCACGGCCTGCTGAACTGTGAGCCAGTGCAAAGTGTTTGTAGCAGACAGTTATACACTAGTCTGCTCTGAAAAATCTCTCAAAAATGACAGAAAAGATGAGAAAACTAAAAATAAGTTTAATATTTTCATAGACATTTAACAGTATTTTACATTTAGTGGTAACAAGTGCATGAATTGTGGGCAGCAGAACAATCGAGCAGGACCGTGGATGAGAAGAGGATTGTTTACTAGAAAGAAAAATGCATGGATATTACAAAGCTATTTTCCTTAAATATCTCATTTTTTGATCCCCACAAAAATGGAAGAGGTTTGCACTCAAAACAGAGCGTCTATCTCCTGTTTTAAAAACCATGGTTAACAATGAATGATACAGGCTTTCAAACGGGTAACTCTTCTAAAGAAAAGCAGCTATAAGCTAATGTAACAGAAGAAATTTATTTATGGGGAAAAATAACTATCACAGAATCACAGAATATTTAAGGTTGGAAGGGACCTCTACAGATCATCTAGTCCAACCTTCCTGCTCAAGCAGGCACACCTAGAGCATGTGGCACAGGGTGGCATCCAGGCGGGTTTTGAAGACCTCCAGRGMAGGAGACTCCACAACCYCCCTGGGCAGCCTGTTCCACTGCTCTGTCACCCTAACAGTAAAGAAGTTGCTCCTCACCTGGAGACGGAACTTCYTGTGCTTCAGCTTGTGGCCATTACCCCTCGTCCTATCGCTGGCCACCASTGAGAACAGCYTGTCCCCTTCCTCCCTGCATTYTCCCTTCCTGAACTTATACATATTAATCATATCCCCTCTGAGCCGTCTCTTCTCCAGAGAAAACAGGCCCAGCTCACTCAGCCTCTCTTCATACGAGAGATGTTCCATTCCCTTAATCATCCTGGTTGCCCTTCTCTGGACCCTCTCGAGAAGCTCCACGTAACTATAATTATTTTATATATATAATGTTAACAATCAAACTAGCAGAAACAAACTGCAGCAACGTTGTTTTGTTTGCTTTAAGCCCCCTTTAATACCATTTTGGTTAAGTTGGCAGCAGGAGGGTAATCAGTGAGTCAACATCTTACCGAGACACAGGACAAGCTTCTGGATTCTTAACTTACTCCCGAAGTTTTTACACTGGTGAGATCCCACTATAAATCATGCTGGATGGAATGGGAAGGAGTGAATCAATCTTAACTATAAGCCCACAGATTCAGCTGATATATTTCCTGGTGTCCRTATAACGGAAATCCTCAGAGGAGGCTGTGTCTGCAGTTGATATATGGGAATAAGCAGATAATGGATTTACAATAGAGAAGTTTAACATTTCCAAAATGATTCACTAGAGCAGTTCCACAGCAGGCCCTTCTTGGCCAGCATCCAGTATTGCAATACAGTACCTGGGGGCTAAGAACGTACCCMCCTGGGGGCCAATCCATCCAGCACAAAAGAAAGCGTCTCCCAAACATCAGGAAAGGCCACGATCATCCACAAGAACAGAGGGAAGAGGGACTCCACAGCACATATTCACCTACATCTCTCATCTTTTCCTTTAGGAAACTGAGCAAAGTCAGGGATAGTTGTGCATGAGAAGGTGATTGACATGATGCATCTCAGTAACTTCAGAAGAAGGGTTCCAYGGCATGGGCAACAGCATAGAGAACCAGCGCACAACCACTATCGAGATCCTGCTGTGCCAGAAGGAAGGASATTCCATGAAGCTAAGGTTAGGGGAGCAATTCACCTTTCCATCTAGGCTAATTCTTCATAGTACAGCATCACATCATGCTCGGAGTCCTTGTTTGACCAAATCACTCACTAAAACACTGAGCCCTTAAATACAGAGAAGAGCTTTCCAGGGGGAGAATCGATGCAGTTTAAAGGCAGAATAGTTATCAAACCCATTTCTGGGCCACAGTTCTTGATTAGGATCTGAATTCCACAGGCAAGCACACCCTCCTAGGCCATGAGGATAAGCAAAGAACAAGGCAGTTAATTCTTTACCCTACCCCTATCTCAGTCAACCAACCCTGTTTCTCCAGGAGCCACCTTTTAGCCTGCCTGACCCAATCTCCAGATCAGGAGAGGCGCTGGCCCCTGGTAGGAAGAGATCTTGACAGCAAACACGGGCACATCTCTACCTCGCAGCTGTGGGTGACTCACTGCAAAGTACCGCAGAGCTGTCGTATCTACGCAGTGCAGCGAGGATGCGGCCTGCAGGATCGTTGTGTCGCTGTGCGCCAGCAACAAAGCAGTTTCCCTACAACCCAGCAGCGAGGGAGGGAGCCTCCACATTCACAGACCAGCTATATGTGCCCCAAAAGCAGCAGCTTGGTCTCCAGAGTGGAGTCTCACTACTGCTTTTACCGGATTAGTGGCATTAGCCAACATCTAGTACCTGTTTTTATGACTTTCCACTTCTCAACTGCTAATGACTCACAGCCACAAGCAAACCTTGGACCATGGCCACGCACTTCAGTCTTCACTTTCTGCTTCCCCACAGACAGTCACTGTAAGAGAAGTGAGAATGTGGGTGGCACTGGGCCATGCGACCTTTGTCTATCCGAGAGGATCCATAATCTTATTTCTAGCGTTGTGTGGAACAGGCAGAATATCTGGGTCACTAGACAGGACACAGCCTCCTCATGACGTCTCGGTCTCAGCCTAGGTCGGCAGTAATTCTTGCAAGAATCCCTGCACTTAAACCCAGTTTCACTTATATCAGAGACTATGGTTGGTCAGAACAGCAAGCCTAGAGAAGCCRTAAATGAAAGCAGAGCTTTCCTTCTTAATCCTTGCTGCAAAGATTTGGAATCTTTATTAAGAGAAGTGTGGCAGCTGCTCCTGACCCGGGGACAGACCCGAGCCAAGAGGTCAGCCTGACAGATCGATCGCTTTTGCTGCTCGTGCCATGGGGCAGGGCAAAGACTCAAGCCAGTGCCTGAGGGGTTCATACGCTGGCATGAGACAGGAGCTTTCCACTATGAAAAACATTAGGACAACGCACTCATAGGATGACGTTGCCCTTGATTTACAGGTGTCCCTATGCTCCTTCCAACAGCCATGGCAGCCCCACTTACTGCCTCTTCTGAGCCGCCTTGGCTGTTTGTCCCTCATGCCTGCGTTGCAGATCACCAAAAAGTGACTTGTCTTCAAGGCAGCTGAGGATAATGATCCATGTGACACTGACATTGATGCATGTTTTCCTGTGTGATTGTAGAGACAGAAGCTTTTAAAGAAGTAGTTCTAAGAGTATGGTTTTCTTAAGTATAAAACAAATGCAGTAACAAAGGAAGTCTAAAGCTACTTTCAGTTTCTTTTCCTAGGCGTCAGAGCTCCGTACAACTTCAGTCCTAGCCAGGAGCAGCCTCTGCCTTCTCATCCTTTTCCTAGTTTACTCACACCAGTTCCTCACCACTGAGCTGTTTGATTTGTCATCATTTATCATCCCAGCAGCCCGGAAAGGCCATAAATTATTTCTGTGAAACTCACACCTCAGCCCAATGGCAGCACTGCTGCTGGTCACAATGCGTGCCTGGGCACGCCCTGGAGAAGCCAAAGTTTGATCATAGCAGGAAACTTTGTTCCTCCTGTTCTGGGAYTGGGCCCCTACCGAGTCCTGTGTGGGATGACAGTGCAGTGACCCAGGTCTGACTTTGTCCCCAGGACAGAACACGGGCTGCCACCTGCCACYGAGGTTGGTGCAATGGCCCTGCTCAGGCTCTCATCCTGCCCCCTCTCTGACTCCATAACCCAGGTGGGTTGGTTGGTTGGTTTTTTAAACCAAGATACACAGAATCATATCCCTCCTTTTTTTATTTAAAGGGATATTTAGACAGGTAAGAAACTGTGTCACTAGTACAAAGCCAAGTAACACTAGCTCTGCTTGGTCACTAATTCCCTTGGCCAGGAGATCTCCCACTGCGGCTTTCAGCCTGCCAGACACAYAGCTGAGCAGCACAGCACCGGGGTCTGCTACCTTGCGGGTACCTGGAAGCCTACACCCCTGTGAATGGCCTGAGCGACAAGCTGCCCATTACCCATCTCATCCCATGGAGACAACAAGCAACACCTAGAAACCTCCCCCATGAGCAGGAAGAACCTTCCAAGGAGCAGAGTCTACCAGGACCATCTCCAACAGACCTTCTGTTGACATAAGAGCACAGGATGAAGAGACTAGTGTTTTAAGTGGTTTCTGAGGTGTGTTCRTGACTGTAATTTTCCACTTGAGAAGAAAGAGCACTGCCTTTTTGTTAAATGCCAGGCCTTTGGAGACAGGCTCAAGTTGTGCTCTTACTTGAAGCAGTATTAAGAATGATTTAAAAACTCTGCTAAAAACCTTCACCTGAGCTCAGAGAGCTATCAGACTTCCCAAGAATTTTACCAGCCTTAAGTTCCCAGTTACAGCCTAGAGCTACATTAGACAGCACAGGGGGAGAGATCTGTAAAGCACAAGAGTTGGCTCTGTGAACCTGGCATTGACACCACAGCACATTTTTGGAACTTCAGGTATGTGCCTGGAAAACATCACGCAGCCTCAACTCATACCGAAGAACCCAGACGCAGACCATGAAGAACTGAGATGTTCATGTCAAAAGCTCCTGATCTGAACAAACACCCWAATCTAGACACCCAGAGTCCATTGCCAGCTCTGACAACTCCTTTTCCTATGAGCACAGTCAAATAACGAAGAATAACTTAATCCCTGAAGGTAAATATTTAAGGATGAACCCCCACGATCCTCAAGCATTTGTCAGCATTGCTACAGAACAGTCCAGATTCCTAGTACTATAGTCACCATTAAGGGAATCAGCATTTCTAAACATTGCCACATAGCAGTCCAAGATTGCAGTTTTCCACTTTTTTTTTTTCCTTCTCCCCAAATAGGCCACATGGCAAAGCAGGTTGCATTTGATTCTATACAGCAAAGGCCTTACAAACACCAGGCTGGTGCAGAAACTGGAGCCACACTGTTTCTGCTGGACTTTGCTTTCCTAATTACTCACTTCTCACTATTCTTAGCCCTACAGCCTCTTACCTTCTTTCACACAGGTGATGGCAGGGTTTGACAGCAGGTCAGGGCAGCTGGAGGAAAGAGAGAAGCAGCTTTTCCAAGAAGCCATCTCCTGCCATGCTGTGGCACAAATGCAATGCAGGAAAGCTCTTTGAGGAGGTCTGAAACCCACCCTTTGGTTCCCAGCTCTCACAGCAGCGAACTCAAGTGCCACCAGCTGTGTGAGCTCAGCCAGGTGTGACTTGGAAGAGCCTCAGGGCAGTCATGGTAAGCTGCAGATCTTCACCTGATGCACCACAGTCACTGCACACTGCTTCAGAGAGAAATGCTCTCTCAAAAAGAATGATAAAGAAATGCAAGCATCTCTACAGGGAGTGAAACACAGTTCTATCTGGAGTATTTTTTCCTTCTGTTGCTAATACAAAATGTGAGCACAGGCCCCGAGATGTCACCAACAGRTCACTAGGAAATGAGAGGCTCAACCACCAAATCACTGAGAGGATCTGGATGAGTCACTTGCACACACTCAGAATCACGCTCACCTTCCTGAAGTTTATGATAAGCCTTTTGGAGAGTTAAGACTTGAACCATTTCTGTGAAGGTGGAAATCCATTAGAAATCCATAAACTTTGCTGGATGTTTAATATCCTCAGTGGAGTAGCACCAATGCTATTTCCACTGGAGAGTGCTTAGAAAATACCTTTCAGTGGCACTGGCTTCTTCCTTTTCTAAACGGTCAAGGAAATGTAACTCTCCAAAATCTCCTCGAATGGGGATTTCCACTTTTCAGACAGTTCTAAGATACAGGAAACTCTGTTTGAGAGACTCCTGATCTCTATCAACATCACTGTTGAATGTCAAGAATTAAAAGCAACTTAACTCAGGAAAGTAAAACTAGGAGGACGTTATTTCTAGAAAGGCTGTTTTCTAATGATTTTCCTTTTGAAGAAGCAATTTCCTAGCTCATTATTCCAATTCCAGTACTTTTGCTTCTGTCTATAACTGTGTAAAGACATTTTAATGCTTTAATTCATTTTGCACTTCTAAATAGCSTCCCTTAATTGTTCATGTCAAACACCTACTTCACATTCTTTAAAACATTTTATAAAACTATTCGGTGCTGTCAGAAGAAAAAACTCCTTAGCATGCAGATTATTAACTGGATACAAGCTCCCCCTGCTAATGTGTTTGCTGTCAGTCACTGGTAGCRGGAAACTATTTATACAAGGCCTAATCCATACAGCAATTTAGTGTGTGCACACATGGCACTTTTCTTCCCTCAGCTGAGATGCAGTGTTCATGGAGCATCCCATTGGTGTGTAGGGGGGTTTGTGCTGCCAGATGCCTATGGCTCCGTGTCACGGATCAACGCAGAGGGCAGCGCACGGAGCAYGACTGGGGCTCCCCCCAGCAGCACCCCTAGGTGTATACCTGGAGAAAAACTCTTTACCATGAATAATAGTTTTCACAGAATCACAGAATCCTTAAGGTTGGAAGGAACCTCTAGAGATCATTTAGTCCAACCCCAATTTTGAATCTCAAATACCAGACAGCGTGTTTATACATTACTGACAGCCAATGTGAGTCCTATTAAGGTTTACGCTTGTTTTGCTATCTTCTCAATTGTAATGTTTTCTCAGTGTGGGCAATCATTCAGAAGATTCATGTCAGCTTCTTGTAAAATCTGGGGTCTCCACATCTTTACTGCACAAAATACAGCTGAGGCCAACTGTGTACAATCCGTTCAACACATCATCCTATGCAAACCACTGGGCTGTAATGCTACATGCAAAAGTAAAGATCAGGGCTACCACAATTAGCCTGTCAGTAACCTCCTAGACCCTCACCAAAACTGACAGGAATCCCTTCATGGGCAGCAAAATGAGTCTTCAATATAGGTCTCCCCTAGGTTTGCACCCCCGATCTCTGTGGCTTCGTATACCCTGCTATAGAGGACTTTTTTTTTTCCCACAGTGAGGAAAAAATCTGTTGTTTGCACATCCTGCTGCATGGTGCCTATGTTCACCCTCCCTCTCTGCTGTGCAAAAATCCACAGCAGACTCTGCTCAGGGTTCTTCCCACACTGCAATCTTGAGGATTTAATTTCAGATTTACTGAGCTTTATTTCTAAATTTTTGAGTTTGTTTTTGGGGGGAGTTCTTCAACAGCCTTGCTTGAGAGCTTCTTACCCAATGCCAAGGACTAGAAGTAAGCTAAGAAAGGAAGATAAAGCAAACTGTTATAAAATCAAGGCATCTCTCCACTGAATTCCCCCAGCTATACAGAAATAAAAGCAAGAGAATTTACCTAAGATAAATCAGATATCTTGGCCAGACAGAGTCTTAGAAAATCAGAGCTTGGATAATACCAATCTAAAGTACAACTATTTTGGTTATGTTCGATATATTATGGCATATATATTTCTTCCAGAAATTGCTGGAAAATACTACAAAATTTAATACACAGCAGACTTTGCCATTTTGACAGAGCTTTCATCATCTTTAAAGATAATAATAACCCCTGGAAAGAGCATAGCTATTATGAGACAACCCACATCCCACTGGATTCTGCAAGGGAATCAATGGTACCTTGTATTTAATAGTACTGGATAATTAGATAGTACTTATTTGAGTCACAGATATATTCTCAAATGTCTGTGCTTAAAAGGGTACATCATTATAATGTGTGTGTTGCTGCCAASTCTAAAAGCCAGATGGACAAGCTGCCAGAGGCAGAAAGTAGTTGCTGGAAGCAGGCAATCGTGACCATAATCTGGCAAAAGCAGCTAGACACGCTGTGCTTCCCATGCCTCTTCTGCACCATGACTGATTGAGACACTAGTAAATGCACTGTCATGGGACATTAAAATGACAATTGGTGCTAAAAGCTGATCTGCGGATGCTCTTATCATGCAACTATTAAGGATGAGCGGAGAGCATTTGTCAAACTCACAGAATGAACTTTAATGAAGCTGTTTGGCAGAAAGATTTTTTTTTCCCTTTTTTTCTTTCCTTTTCTTTTTTAAAGAGACTGGATAGACCAAATGTAATGTATGAATACTCATATTCTACACAAGATAAATTAAAAATGACTATAGTACMGCAGTACTTTGTAATGAGAATTGTTTTCAAACATTATGGAGGCAAATTAACTATTTTTTTGTATATATTACCATATATAATGCTATAATATTCCTCTTATATAATACATCTCTGGTCACACTACTGGGGAAAAAAAAAGAGTTGATATCCACAAGGCCATTAGTCAGCGCTGATAAACAAACACATGGGGATTTAATTTTGTTTCTATTTAATCTCCTACTAKTGCTGCCTATAATTAACTCTCAGATTAAATTCTAATGTACTACTGATAGAAGGAAAATGGTATTATCGAAAGGTCCTGAGACTGTGAAGACAATTTCAAAGGTGATATAAGCTGCTGTAAAAATAATTTCCAGTATTTAACCGCAGGAAGACAGAGTAGCTGCTCAGTAGTACTCCTCTTTGCACTCAGCAATCCTGGAGAGAACATCTCTCTAAACTACTAATGAGCCTTTTATTTCTTACCAGGACAAAAGTTGGAAAATATTTAAGCCCTTGATGAATTGATGAACATKAAAATCAACTAATGGGTAGTTTTGGAAAAAAAAAATCCTCTTTATAAATCATATAGAATACCAAAGAACTGCAAAGAATCTTACAATTCTCCTATCACTCTGCTTTTAGACACCATAGAAAATGTGAATGCACAAGTCCTCCCAATTGCTTAACGGTATTTTTTTTTCAAAAGTCCTTTCTAAACCAAGTTTATGTCAAGCTAAGAGAGAAGCCCTCTAAAACCTGCTCGGGCAGGACACAAACTGGACTTAAGGGTTCTTTCCCTGCAGGAAAGAAGTGAGTTTAGTCTTTCTATGTCAAATAGGAGTTATTTTTAATCTCAGTTGGGTCGGTATCCCGGGAACAAATTAAAATTAGTTGCGAACTGCTTGAAACAGCAATAGTCCTAAAATACCAAGAAGGCAGAATTTCTCCTCATTCAAAAAGGGCCATATATTCAAAAAAACAAAAAACAAACARAAACAAACAAAAAACCCCCACCACCCTATCATTCACATACATTTATTTTRATGTGAATTGTAGCCAAATACTGAAAAAGTAGCATGTGTCTATTGCACCCTCTGATAACCAGCTCTTCCACTGGCAGTTCTTGGCAAACCAGCATTCAYCCATTTGCTAATTGCTTTACCTGACTGTTCCAACACACTTTTTAAACCCACCTCTTCCCTGGTGCAGACTTAGCAATGGAACTGCTGTGCCTATTCCTTCCTCTGAGAACAATACAGGAAAGGGCAAGTACAAAGCTCCATTCTGAGGCCAAACTTAGGGTCCAGTTGTACAGCTACCTATAACCAAAGAATCCAAGCTATAATTACTCTTTTTATATAATTAATCAGAATCACTATATCATGTTATATCATTCTGCTAATAGTTATTTTATAGCATGCACCTACATGTTTTCAGTTGTTATTTATTTTAACCTAAGCACATACACACTCCAATCATTTGCATGATTTTGTTAAAATACATTTAGATTCCACATGTGGGCATTTCCTATTTTGCTCTTCTGTCTTCTGCACGCTGCTGTTGGACTTGGCAATGTGCRGCTTGTAAGTCAAGCTCTATTTCAACAGAGCACTTACAGTTTGCAAAAAAGCCCAGACCAGTATTTCAGGTAATAATTCACASGGGTTACTTTTGGAACTTGATCTGATTATGAAAGCAGAAAAACAGCAATTATGGTAGAAATAATGGTAGTGTTTAGCTTTCTAAAAGCTTTCACTTACTTTATTAATGTTAATGCTGCGTATTATCCCATCTGCCACAAAAACTCATAAACTTCTTCAAGAACTCACTGGATTTTGTTATAGAGTATATAGAGGATGGCTATTCTGGTTGAAATTTTCCAAGTTCCTAGCATTAATTAAAGAAGTAAAAAGCCTGTAAATATAGGGAAAAAAAGGTACGCATTGAACAGCCATGGAAAGTACTTATCCCCACATGTATACATCCTTAGGTAAAAGTTCAGAATACAGCTGTCCTGCCAGAACTATTATTAGGTATAAGCAAATGCATATTTTTCACTTTTATTACAAGTTGGATAGTTAATTTCCCAAATCTCTGCAACATGCACAGTACTTTTTGGTGGTCTGGTTTACGATTTTCCCCAAAAAAATGTTCCAAAGAAAACAGGAAACTAAGTCAAGAAATGAGACCAACAGCAAGCTGGAGATACTCACATCTTTGGTGTATAAAATGTTTAAAGGGAAACCGAAGAACTCCGATTTAAATTTGAAATTTCTCCACAAAATGACATCCAAAGAGGCTGAGTTTCCTGCAATAAAGTTCTCTTCCACTTAATAGCTGATGTTAAACGAGCCTGTTTCTACGAGGTTCCCTTCTCAATGGTACAAGGAAGAACCATGAGGAATGGTAAATTAGCACAACAGTAGCACCTTTTTAATTGGTAGAAATCTGGTTTTGGTTTAAAGACTTGAAAATATGAATTTACAGTTTTGCTGGACTAAAAGTCTTTTTCCCAACACAGAGCTTAAGCTGCTGACATATCAAAACTAATACTTCTGACTGCTGCTAGATGCTGTTTTCATCTAGCTGTAGTATTTTATTTCACTAAAGCCCTTCTAACTTTTTAAATGTTGCTCTTTAAACATGCCATAGCATTTTAACAGGAAGCAAATGATTCAGTTTAGCAAAGAGTCTATTAGATTCTAGAATTAGTTGAGATACGTAGTCTTAAATAGTCTATGATGATAAATTAAATCAAATGAATATTGATTTGATTTTAAGCAGATGTGATGACAGTTCACGCCGAGGTAAGAATGACTGCAGGAGAAAACTACAGTGGTGACCTTCCCTGGAGTGAAATTATTGTTTTTTTTTTCCTTTTTCTTAAATGTAGGACTACGCCTTCTTATACATTTTATTTAATGCCTTATAAATTAGTCATGATGAATCAGGAATTATTACTGAGGTCATCAGGAATTATTACTGAGGTGTCCTCTAGTCTTTGCAATTGAGAGACTGAACATATTTAGGATTTTCTTGGTAGTTGCCCTGAGAAGGCTACAATAGATGAACCAATTAAATGATTAAAAATCAAGAGGACTTAAATAAAAACACTTTTTAAAAAATCACTGTTATCAATGAAAGCTTCAGCAATACACATTTGCCATGATAAAGAACTTGCAGTTGTTGGTGAGAAGGAGTTAGCTAAGCAACTAGCGCCAGTGAGAGCTGCAGAGTCAAACTAGACCTCTGTAAGTGCTGCACCTTCTGACAAGAATGATTTCCTTCCCAATTCTGTTTATTAAACAGAATTAAGTCTAATGGACCTTCAAGAAAAAAAAAAAAGTTCTTAGTTGTAAATACTACTGTGTTTGCCAAAGTCATTTTGAGGATTCATTCATGTTTGGTTTCTTCCTGCATATTGTGAGGAGGGAGGGTGGTGGTGGGGATGTTCCTGCCCTGATAATGAACATGCAATAGTAACTAAATCTAATTATAACATGACAAAAAACCAAGCAACTGCGTAAGAGTTTTGAATGCAAATTTTCATTAAAATCTATAATCCACATATATTGGTAAACAAACCATAAAAACTTCCTTAGGGCTTTTGATTATTCAAATAATGTGCATTACACCTGCATCAATTCACAATAAGTTTATTTTATGTGACGAAAAGCTTGCCATTAATGAAAAAATTCAGTAGAAAACAGTACCTCCTGCTTTCAATCTAGATTACTCAAAAAGTAGAAGCTTGTATTAGTGAAAACTTCAGTAGAAACAAAACTGTAAGAAACATGTTCTTGGCACATAAAGTAAAAGCTTTAAACACATTAAGTTTGACTAGAGTATTTACCATGCAACCACGCTGGCAGAAAAGCCAGTTTGTAATGGCTGGTATTTGTCCCTTAAGACAGTAACATGGAAGACACTTAAACCTGCTTACATTACGTTAATCATATATAAATATGTTGTCACCATAATTGACAGTCTTTATTCAAACCAACCATTTAGTTTAGCAGTTCTAAATAAGTAATAGGCACTTTGCCTTTCTGATTTCCCCTTTCACCCATCAGCCAGTCTGAATCCATGCCAGGGATACTGTACACTGTTATCACCTAGAAAACAGAAACAGATTATTAGAACATTGCCATGACTGGGAAACATTGCACTCTGCCTTCGTGTGATTTACAGGACCTTAAAACTGAGATTAATCAACTTAAATAGAACATTTTATATAAGCATTCATCAAAAATAAGCTAGTGTTCATAACAATTTCTCCGCTGGTTAATTGAAAAGCAGATAYGGTAGCATAGTTTGAAGTCTCTCTTGAAAAAAAACTTTTCATGTGAAATTGGTTAATTGCCCCTTTTTTTYCCCCTATTAGATTCTGTACACATAGACATGTGTACAAAATCACTATCAACTGTAATTTTAACAGACCACCTAAAAGCAAGTTCCTTGAATCTTCAAGGGCACGATAGAAGGATGGATGGTGTTGGGAGGGACACTGGGACTTCTCAATGACAGGAGATAGTAAAAGGAAGACAGTGGGAATTGTGCTGGATTGTCTAGAAAATATTATTGCAAGCGATGCAGGCATTAAAATAGTTAGCTCTCACTAAAGAATATCAAAATAAACAGGTACAAGACAATTTTAGCTTCTGAATCACACTGCTACTGAAGTTCTTATCAAAATGTAGCTACCCATATTTATGGGTAGCTACACAGCAGCTACCAGCTACGCAGCACATCTCTACTGGTTAATCACAAGCATTCCGATTTTACTCTTAAACAATCAAAGTACTTAGAAAACTCTTACCTCATCTGCAAGTAGTGATAATTCACTGCTGTTTGCAGCATCGTAATCATAGAGAACTCTTGCCTTCCTGCTGCCACTCAGTGACTTCAGTTCACTGAAGCCTGAAGTAACTACTGAATTGCTTACTGAAGGCAACGAAGCAGAGGCGGAGGCCAAGACGGAGGGAGCAGAAACGTTTGGCACAGGGGCTGAGGAAGACTGATTATTGTTAGAGAGGAAGGTGGATGGAAAGCTGCGGAGGAAAACAAAACAAACTGACTACTGGGTGAATCAGTTCTACAAGGAGAGTCATACATGCTGCCGTGCCTAAATTTGAATTCTCGCTTTTCTTATCAACTATGGAAGAAACACAAGGAGACAGCAGCAGCAAAAGAGTGCTAATGCTTGTAATAAACCTAAAAAAAGGTACTTTCTCTGAACCTGTAGGATAAGTGAAACAAATATACTTTTAAAAAAAGATTGTTTCCTTATAAAACTTGGTATTTGCCTCTTGCGAGAGATAAGAAATGCATTGTTGGTTAGACTCAATTCAGTAGTTTAATAAATATTTCTTTTGGCAGCTCTGCCAGTAAAAGTAGCCTCCACCCCCTGTTGCTCATTCCTCAATTATGTAGCTACACAAAAGACTCAGCTGGTGAACCAGTTCAGGGAAATAATGCAGGTTAAAAACACACCCTCTCTCTGCAAAAACACAGTAATCCATGGTTTGTTGGTTTTTTGTTTTTTTGATAACCCAAATCAGTTTGTTGATCTAGCTTGCTGCAGACTGCAAAACAAAAATACTTGTTTCACTGAAGATGAACTTTAACTCAGATGAGTCCCTCTTTTCCAGGTCAGTGTGCTGCTTGTTCTGTGGCAGCTTTAGTACTAGCCATACCCTTCCAGAAAGTCAATTCCATTTACCTGGCTGAAAACCAATTTGGTAAAAAAAAGTATAATCACCTACTGAATTGGTGAACTGAAAAAAAGAGAGAACATGATGAATGACAGCAGATACAAGGGAGAGGACAAAAACACATGGTTGAAAAATAGGAGGACAGGGGAAAGCAAGGAAGAAATTTCTTTTGACAGATGTAGGAGCAACGATAAGCTGTGAGATTGGATCACTTAGATTTGCATCCTGGGATGCAGATCCACGGCAGCTCAAACTATTTTATTTAGCAGTTGATGCAGTCGTGCCTTGTCTCTTGCTGCCTGCCTTTGTACCAACACTCACCTCMTGCTACCTTCAAAAGAGGTCAAGTGAAGGGTTTGAAAAGGGGCAGAGCTGATGCAGAGGAAAAGGTGAGAGTTGGCACCCCGGAGCTGAGCCGAGCCAGGATGATGTGGAACTGCACTATTTCATCTTTGCAATTTATTTCTGACTAATCTATACATCAACTATTCAGTCAATACTATTGTGATTCCCACCCATAGCTTTCCTCACTATTATGGTAGTGATTGGCAATGATTATTTTTCATTAATATTCTGGATGTGGACATGACATGTTCCTGTTATTTTTTTTCTTCTGTCAAAATGATGATCTATTCATTTTGCRTATCTGAGCCTATCAGAAAGCGCTGTTTCATCTCATCTCTTCCCACCTACACTTCCCAGTTAAGCTCTTCCTGAAGATGCACTTCCATAGCAACTTCAACCATGTAAATCAAGATCAGTGTATTCCCACACCCACATCTGCTCATAGTCRTCAGATGAGCTGCATTAGAGAGCTGATACAGGTGAAAACTACATCTATCAGTGACTACATTTTGGATTGCATGGCTGCAAACACAGGTGGAATTGAGCTAGCCCCAGCCTAGATCAACTGCAGCAGCATTGCACATTAAGTTTACAGTTTCACACTCTATCTAATCTTACATAGCCTCTATATAGGATGGTCCTACTCCTCTCTCTCTCTCTCTCTCTCATTTCAGAAATGCTCCTTCTCTGAGATTTGTCAGCTGTAGCAGTCAGTTGCTTCTGTGTTGATTCAACAACCTGCTCCAACAAAGATGACCAAGATTCATAACTTTCCATCAGAATGGCTTGAACATATTCACCCTGCAGCCATGTAACTGTCCCAGCTGTCTAAAGGGAAATAGCAGGAGTACAGTGTGAGGGACTGAAATATCCCCTTTAGAGTCAGACTGAATTTTGATACAGTTTCAGGATACTGTTGTGAGTTAGCAGTTTACCATTGTCAAAAGGATGAAGTCCCCCTTTGGCTCACCTTGCCATTATTTAATCAAAAAGAGCTTGTTTAGCTCACGCAGTAGAGAAAGCAACCCCAGCAAAACATAACAGACAAGTTACATTCATCGGCCAGACTTATTTTTTGCATCAGCTCACCAAGTCCCCTGAGCAAAACACCTCCAAAGAACAACAGGAGAAGAGTAAGGGTTAGGCACTTTAGTAGGGACACTCAACCATGCCCTRGGATATATTTATTACGTTAACAGCTGGCATTCAAGCAGAGGAAATACATTTTAAATGACATCAGCTGTTTCTGAATACTGCTAAATTGCTGTATGTAGGCACATTACTGAAAATCTTCAGCTATACAGACATTCTCCTGGATTTTTTTAAACACTTCAGTAGTAAAGAGTTTCACAGCTTGTGGAGAAGGCGACTAGTAATGGGCTAGACTGAAAACTGAATGTTGCCAAAGCTTAGGCTAGGCTAGCAAAGAAGCTGTGAAAATTCACAGCAAAAGCTGCTATCAGCAAGAAAAAAAAAAAGAAAAAAAATCCCACAGAACCAGGATCGTTGAAATACATTTGTTTAGTTCATTCTGGGGAGGAAAAAAAGAGAAGAGATTGTTTTTAACAAGGGACATTAGATTTTTTAGRCACAGAAAGGGGGAAGCAAGAGAGGGATAAGCAGCTGGTGCTGTCTTGAAAAGAAGCATCCATAAAGTCATGTCTATTTATATAAAGAGAACTAAGCACAAGTTTCCACCACCTTGTGATACAGCTGAGTGTGCAGTGTACAGCAACACCACCAACGCTGAGACTTGAACAGTCTCRGTGTGAACTGGGTTAGGGTTTAAGCCTTAGGTTCTGCCTGAGGTAAAACATGTAACATGAATCTACCCTAAGAATCTGGTTTCCATTTCAAGCAATGGACTATCCCAGGTGGACCTTGCAAACCTCTGTGCCACTAAAAAATCTCAAAATAAAAATAAATCCCACATCCCTCCTGGCTTTCATATGAGAATACAGCACAAATCATTCATAGATGCATGAAAATTGCATGTGTWACACTGCACTGTAAGCCACTTTTTAAACAAGTGCTGACAAATACAACCAGTTAAGCTGCCTACGCTACGTATTTAGTGGCTGGATCTGCYTATGTATAGCATACTGTCCCAACACTCCCCTTTAATAGTCCAGTGCAGCTTCTTTGCTCAAGGAAGGTAGGAAAGATAGGTCCAAGATTTAACATCATCACTGCTGTTTCACAATCTATGTAGCTAGATAAATTGCATTATCATAATTTTCACTGAAGCATTTGGATGTTTGAAAAGTTTCTATGCTTTAGTCTTATAGCAGTCACAATAGTTTCATCAGAAATACTAATTAGAAAATAGCCACATACAGGTGTATCTTTCTGTTTTCCTAAAAGCAGCATTTTCTTCAAATATATATTTTGCACTTAATTGCATTATACATACAACAAAGACATGTGTTCTGGACATATTATATATCCTAAAGCAAGAGATATTTACAAAAAAATGAGATATTTAAAGAGAAATACTATCTTTTTTTAGGTTAATGCTATTATGCTTAGGTATTTTTTGGTAAGTAAATTAGATTAAGAATACAGATTTTAAAAATCCCTTCTTCTCAAAGCAGCCTTAGTATATAATACATATATTACATTTAGCTATTGCCCTTGCTCCAGTGAATGTTTAATCTCAAGCTTTCGATTCACTATTTGCATTTATGTGCTACCTAATTTGATAGCTGTATATGTTTTTCAGCAGCATGTGGCATTAAAGATACAGCTTTTTACAAAAAGAATACTTTTGAAGACTTTTTAGACAAACTGTTTCCAAACAGTCTTTTCGGAAAAGTYTTCATCCATTTAAACAAACTCAGGAAAGGAGATCAAACGCCACAGGAAGTTGCAAATCAGTACAAGGACAAGACTCAAGAACACAGTTTTGTTTTTACTTCCTCTTCACAGAGATGGAAAAAAAAAAAAAGAAAAAGAAATAAGAGGCACTTTACAGACCTAGTTATTTAGAATAGCTGTAACAGCAAACTTCTATGCACAGGCAACTCTTCACAACATTTGCTCACCTGAATAACATTATCTGGAATAACCTTTAGAAAGACTCCAATTGGTAGAGGAGAATTTGAATAGAGAAACTATGAAAAGTAATTTAAAACTTTTTACATCATAACAAATAGCAAGGAAAGGATTAAGAGCACAGATTAATAGTCTGACAGTCTATACTCTTACTTTAAAAACTGCTACATCCACTAAACAGTAGAACTAGATAACCAGAAAACTAGGTCTGCTTACCGTACCAATGCTGCTACTCCTTTGGATTACTGATTTCCCACATTCTGAAGTACATTGCTCCCCAAGTATGTCACATATGCTAGCAACTCTACTCTACAGTAGAGAATGCAGTTGCATTTTCAAATCGGGCAGTGTCAGATTAAAAAGCAACATGAACCTACAGGCACAMCAACAGCTTTTCCGACATTGCATTGTGGTTTTCTAGGTTAAAGTATTAGAGAACTGAACAATTASAAATAAAACTCTAAAAAATTATCTTTGTGCCATCAAATGAGTTTACCATGAGTTCTCCATTCTCAGTTACAAAATATGCAATATCTCACTACATCTATCCTCAAAAGGCATTAGTCACATCAATAGGCTTAGGGAAGTAGGTACATCAGAGTAATTCCAGAGTAATCATACTAAAACATATCTACTTTCTATCACTTCAGCAATCCTGTACTGGAGTGTGTACTATGGCTGCAGAACAGCATAAGCTTTCCTACTATAGATAAGCCCTTAAAAAAAAAAAATCTTAACCAGAAAGGTTTTTGCAGCATTACTACCTTCCAAGTTGTTTCTGAAGATCCAGCATATACTGGTAACATTGTGCATAATAGGTCATCTGAGCTTCAACAAAATCATTCAGACAGCGAAGATGATGTGCCTGTAATATAGCAAAGACTTTACATTTTCACTCTGGAAAGTGTTACACTGCATTAGAAAGACTGGTCTCCTAATGGAGGGGTAATGACAACATTGGCACAAAGGAATTTATACCATGCAGTAATAGTGCCTGGGTGTAGCAGGTAACTGGGAAAAAATGTCACAGAGGCAACACATCAAGCCCCTCAAGTAACTACAGCACAGGCATAATATCATTATTTACCTGCATTATTTGCACAATGGAATTAATATTTTAGCACTTTTTTTGTGGTTTCAACCTTCAGGGAAAATCATAAAAATGAAAATTCTTAAGTTCTCAGAATTAACAGAGGATCTAAATGTAAACTCTGAAGATAGTAAACTATAATTCAAAAATAAACAGAGTTGCTTGATGCTCTAAGGCATKCAAATGAAAACCAGTAGCCCGCAGCTCCCAAGTAGCTTACTCTAGTTATTGTCCTAGGGCCCCAATTTTGAGTGTTCCCAGCTCGCCTCCCATTTTGGGTACTCACATGGGTGCTGCTGATTCCTTCCAGCAGAAGTCTGGTAATCTCTGCTTGGCGGTCAAATTCACTCTGAGTAATTCGTACTTCCTGTTCAGACTGAAAGCAAGCACAACACGCATTTAGATGTTGGTACAATGCACCACGCCAGCACCTTCCTACTGCAACACCCCATTGTATTCGGCACTAGTGAGACAAACACATCTCATCACATGTTTAAATCCCGTGCTTTTTCTTTGCAGATCCAAACTACTCCACAAAGGGAACAGTCGCGTTTGGTTCAGAGCTGTTGAGGTCTGAACCAACTACATCAGCAGAGCTCTGCCACGTAGCCGTGGCGGGTCGCAACGGGAGGGTGTTTTTCTGTCAGCAACGTGACCCCACCTCTCTGCACGGCAAAGCAAGGTCCTTCCACATCACACRGTATCTGCACCAGCCTAGCTGGGGCAGCAAAGGACAATGTAATTTATTCCTCATATTTGAGGTAAAAAGGGCTCACAGAGGCTCACAGAACTGAGCGTAAATCTGGCATTACTTTTGTCAGGCAAATGCACAGCAATCAGCCATATGTAAAACTTTGACAGGGAGYTTCAGTAGAATATTTTACTGATTACTATTTCATACTGGCTGCCAAGCTACTACAATTATTCCTGGAGTTTGAAATTGAGATATCCTTAAAAATAAATATGGCAAACCATAGCAAATGTTCTAATTCCAATTAGAAATACAACTTCTATAAAGAATATTTGGTTTAAATTTGATATATAAATAATTCTACATCAAAATTCATCCCTTGTTACCTATAGATATCAACAATTTTTAAATAAATTAAATAGTGGCATTAGCAGCTTAAACAATTTCAACTGGCAAAATTCCAAGTTACTCTGAATGACGTTTTGGGAAAAATTAAACTACTCRAAATAGACAGATATATTAAAATATATAAATGGTGTATTGCCTACGATTTACTGTTTCAAGACCAAACAACCTGAACCCTGGAACCTAGATTATTTTGCCTAAGTGCTTAAATACAYTCAGTGCCATCTTTCTGAAAGAAAGAACCTAAAGGCAAAACTCTGCATTAAGCCTGAGATGCAGCAATTATTGTTCTTAACACAAAGCGGTACAGAAATGTATTTTGAGAGAACCTAATGAGACAACATTAATTGCAAAAGGATTTTATGTGGTTGCAAATATTACGCACTTGCACRGCCTTCATACTAACCAACATGAAGAGATGTGGAAGAAGGATCTTAATCTCAGAAATAAGCACAGAAAAGAGATGCAGCTACCTAAGCAGTGCTTTTCATCTGCAGCCACTGCAGCTGTCAAGGTTTACACATTAATTAAAGAATGAGGAAGCAACTATAGGGTGCTGTATGCTCCTTATTTAAAAGTGAAATAGCAGCATAGATACAAAGTTACAGACTAATTAAGTTTTCCAAGCTTTTGTTGAAGCAGGAGCATTTGCTTGAAATTTTACTATTAAATCTTTAAATCTTTGAATTACCAGTGARATTCATATGGCAGGTCTTTAGAAAAATGTAATAACAGGCAAGGGAATAAAAGGAAGTCCCCTCCACCAAAAGGGGAAGAAAAGCATTCCTTTTTCTATCACCTACTTCAATTCCTTTATAAGGAAAACAAATTAATAGGTAAAACATTTTTACAATTATTTGGAAATAAAATCTAGTCTCTTGCTTCCCCAAAGTCAGCAGTTACTAAAGTATATTCTTCTTCCTGCCAGGTAAGTAAGAACACAGGAATAGAAAAATATAAGAGGAGAAAATCTGCATCAGAAGAATTCTGTTTCAACAAATTTTATTTATGTTGTTTTAGCAAAATAACTACTTTCCAAAAACAAATAATTAAATAAGCAAAATTACTAAACTGGTAACATGTATTAAGATAGTTCACAGAGTGGCTTTGAATAGAACCATGCTTCAGAGGGCCCAGATCTATTAGCTTTGTACAGACTTCCAAACCTAAGTATGTGATAGAATGATTAATTTATTTTGCTCATCTCTGTCTTCAACTCTTGCTAAATGAAGAGTAGCAGCACAGCATGTCTGTTCTATGCATTGTGGTTAAGGCTGAAAACAGCCGATTTTTTTAGCCTGAAAAGCTTATGACCAGATCACCTTTGCCTCTGAATTAAAAGAAAGGAGAACAGGGGGAAGAAAAAGAAAAAAAAAAAAAAAAAAAAAAAAA
>NW_020455205.1:2884641-2894900 GCF_003342845.1 Nothoprocta perdicaria | reverse complement strand
AAAAAAAAAAAAAAAAAAAAAAAAAACGTGCACAAAACACAAGTCTAAACCTCCCTGCTGCCTTCAGCTGCAGCCATACTTTGTTATTTAAACAACGTTCAGAAGGCATCGCTGGATATCTCCCATGAAGATCCCTCAAAATATTGTTTGCTCCCCAAGCTTAAAATAAGATTTTGGGATCTTAATATGAAAATTCAGAAGTACAGAATCTCCCCAAACTCAGATTATGAATATACATATGAATCTATATGAATGATCCTTGGAAATACTATGCAAACATGTAGCTAAGAAACATACAATCACAAGAGCATAAGACAACACAATCACAGTCCTAAACTTGTTTTATTAGGGAGACTATTACTAAGATGGCAATAATGGCTAGAATCTCACTCCCCAGGATGGCTAGTGTTCCTCGTCTCCTCTATGGCCATGGATCCATGACAGACCCTCTTGATGCTTACCCATACCCTAACTGCAATGTGCTAAAACCTCTGATCTCTTCCTYGACTACACTAGACAGTGGGAAAGATTTATAACAAAACTCAGGTGTTCAAAGTGCAGGACATGACTACCCATCCCATGTGCTTCATAGCAGTTACTCCATATACCCCAATTACATATTTCAGCAGGAAAGTTAAACTAAAGGAATTTTTATCACTAAGAGCATGAGAATACTATCGCAAAAAGATGGTAATTGATGTAAAGATTACTGGACAGGCTGAAAGCCACGATGACAGATCCCTGCATCTCCTCGTATTTCAATTTTAGAAGGCCTCAAGCTCTTTTCTCTGACTGTCCAGAGGCTAATACTACACCTATAACTCCGGTACAGTTCAGACTAGTCTACCTCATAACTTGAGTTTTTAAAATAAGCATTGTGTTCTCTGCTGAAACTGCAGGGGTAGAAGGGAAAAAAAAAAAAATCAGGAACTGTTTTGGCATCTGGTTAGTAGTGTCACATCAGTATTTTTTAGAACAGTTAGAGTACTAGACATCAATGTTTCTGAAAATGTTTAGATAAGCTCACTGCTAGTGTATTTTCTTAATAGCCCATCATGTCAGTAACTGTGAAAAGATAAACTCTGTAGTTCTTTTCTATTACATCTTGTCAAATGAAAATCATGGTGCTAAGAGCCAGCTTATTTTAGAAAACAAACCACGGGTTTTGTATTGCCCCTGGAATTTGAAAGTCCCTGGAGAAAAACAGCAGAGTCTCATATAACATCAAATGTCCAACATTACACTGAAATCAGCAATGTGCAATATCCTTTATTACATGACACCAGCACGATTTATGGTTTCCGAATGTTGTGGTTTCTAAACTGTTTACTTACTTTTGTCACCTCCTCAGCCCATATCTAGCCAGCGTTAAAAGTGAAGCGTGAAGCAGGGAGAGGGGGAAGATAAAAAACATACACACTTAGAAGAGCATTGTGGTGCTTTAATGCAAGATGCAACTATACTTTAGCTTTTAAATATTTCCCTATCTTTCTTTAGGACCTCAAAGACATTTGAGGATTGCTATGAATGAGTCAGTTGCCCAAAGCCCTTCATATACAATGAAACTRAAGTCAGTATGTTTAGGACTGTATTTGTGAAACCAAATAGATATTGAAGAGGATACGACTTGTCAAACTTAGAATCTTAAAAAATATGATATTTGAAACACAATTACTTGGAAAATGACATGAACCAAACAAAGTTACATTATGAATTAATTTAGCTATGTTATCTTAATGTATTRGAATACTGGAAAACTACGAAAAAACGTTCTTGTTTCAACACTACRTTAAAGAATGACTGAAACAGAGAAATGAGTGATTTCTCTTGCTAATTCCACTTAGTTTATTCTTTCACAAGAATCGTCACTAATCTGAATTTACTATTTATGCTGTAGAGATGTCTCAAACTGAGTTTTAAAGAAGTAGCAGGAGTAAATAAAAAAATGCAAGTAAGTTAATCTGGAGGTTAGCATAGCTTGCTGTCCCAGTTCCCTCTTGCAATGCCGTTCTTTAATTTCCATATTCCAGCAGTTATAAGTYGCTGATGCCACAGTTGGGACTTTGGTAGGAAGAAATGTGCACAAACRCTACAGTAGTAAGTTGCAATAAACAAGCTCATTTGCTCTTGGAAAACATCTTAAACAGGACTACGCAATCTGGATAGCAAGAGGAAACACTTAGGAAGGAAATGAATGAACACAGAAGGCCAACAAACCTTTAGCCATTTTACATGCAGCAAGTTGAGCACGTAAGAGACATTTACCATAATGTTATTCTCTTCAGGCTGAGAGGTGTTTAGTTGCTTAAGTGCATAGATAAAGACAAAACCAAGTTATACTGTGAACATAGCAAGTGAATAGGTTATTGACATAAAAGAAAGCAAGTTTAAGCAGAACCGTGAACTGAATACAGATATCTGAACAGTTTTATTTATTTTAAATACTCATCTAAGGTACTTCATTTGTGCTGCAAGTATGGGAGGATGCCTTTTCCTCAAATCTGAAGTAGTTTTACAACATACAATCAAATGTAGATACTAATTGATCACTTTATTCCAGGTTGTCGGAGAGCAGTGAAACTTGGAAGAACGTGCATCCTGGCTTAAAACATTTTACTAAACCATTAGTTCAGTAAGTTTTGTCAGACATTTTCCATAAATAAAGTGATTCAGTGGAAGACCAGCCAYTAGCATCACACCTGTTTCCATGCAAATCCTCACTTCTTGTACATTTTTTTCCCCACTTTGTTTCAAGGCTAGGAACTGCTGCATTTCTAAATGTCAAACCACCCTAATAGTGCAACTKAAGCATTTTAAAGTGATCCAAGAGATCTGGGGTTTCATGTTTTATGAGCACTGAATTATTTTGAGTTATTTTTAACTATTTTTAAATAAAACTATAAAGTATTTKCTACATGAAAATTTAAGATTGGACATGTAATAGCAGTAGCAATTGGGAGCAATGTGTCAGAGCATACAGCTTCACATGAGTAAGAATTTACGCTGGTGATGGATGCAATAAATCAGAGTGCACAGCCTTCCTTCTAACGATGAGCTTAGTAGAAACAACTTCCTCTTGGTCTTTCTACTGCTTTAGGAAGCATTTAACTGCCACCACATCACCAGGAAGCTAATACCCCAAACACTTCCTTTTCTTCAGGACATGTAACACTGAACAAGTCTAAGTAAAGGCACAGTGTTTACTTCGCCTCTCTCTCCAACGTTTCCAAACTCCACTGCTGGCCAATACTCTGCTCCACTCACCAGTGTTAGTTTCCCAAATTAAGCAGCTTTTTGGGGGGGTGGAGGAGGAGGACTATCCATCATCTCAGTAACTCTGGGTATTTAAGGAAAACAGTCTACAGGTAGCTATGAAAACACTACATGCATACGCACCCCTCCAGTTACCTACATTTAATTTTGTCTCCATTTTAAAGAGAATTTAAAGAGTTTCAAAAGGAGCTGATTTTGTTGTTTCACTAACATTTCAATTTCCTCAAAAAAGTACTGAGAGAACAAGAATGGTTAAGATATGAGTTTGAGTTCTGTCCCATCTGGTTATGTGAAAACAGCAAGTCCAAAAAGCTGGGTGGAAGCCTAAGCAATCAGCCAAGTTTATAAATATATAAAATAAGCTTGAGAGTTATGAAAAAAGTAAACAAACAAACAAAAAAAAGAAAAAAAAACCCACCAACATCATCAAAAAACTTTACTTACTGCAGCTCGAGCTTCTGCAACTTTGGCCTTCTTCAATCTAGTTTTTGCTGCATCCAAATCTAGACGTTTATTTTGTAATAGTTTACGCTCTTTCTGTAAATGAGTTAAGTTAGTTCAGGAGAAAAGAAATAGTTAAAAGCAAAATCCGGCACATTAACTACAAAAAGTAAGTTTTCAAAATGATTTATTTAGCTTGGTTAAATGAAGAGAATATAAACCAATAGGACAAATTCCATCTGATTTTATACATTATTTTAAATAAAACATTATACAATTATCTATCACTTGATTTAAAAAAGCTTAGATTTACAACTACTGTGAAATGACAGAAGTAGTTCACTTCTACTTACAGTAATAGTTTTGTAGTCTCCTTCAATAAAGTTTCTTAGGGGAGTGAGAAAATTTATAGCAGAAGTTTGAATTAATTCTCTGTCTGCTGTCCCAATGCGCTTTTGTGTTTCTCCACATTTAATGAGTGCATTTCCTGCAAAGGAAATAATATGCAAATTTCACAGCAATCCAGGCAGCTGCTTTTTTGTTTTTTGCTTTAAAGCAAAGGAAAACCAAAAAAATTGATGTTTTTACAGGTACAAGAGTCTAGGTCAGCAGCTCGGAAGTGCCACAGTAGTAGTCAAAAGAAGTCTCAATCAGTTATTAATTTCCTTTGAATTAGTCTTTTTTTTTTTTTTGTTTAAATAATTATAATAAAAAAATCAGTTCAAGGGCAGATTTCAACAAGAATATAGATTTTCAGAAACTGAAAAGTCCAAGTTACAAAAAACACTCTCTAGGTTTTCTGAATGCTAAAAACACTTTGTGACACCACTTGAAAGGTTAAAGAGTAACTTTACGCTAATGGTTCACGCAACTTGACCCCAGTTATAAGAGCTGCAGCAAATGCAAGCAGAAGGGCTCTTTGCCTGTAACTACAATTCTATTTGATTAAAACAAACAGAAAAAACTCATGGGTCTGACAATTTAAGAAGAATCACAGATAATGTCACATTTTTTTAGGGCCATAAAAGGAATAAAGCCTGTTGTCATTGACTGTGTATCCATACATCTTCTACAAAACATTTGACTTTTTCTTTTTTTTTTTTTTTTTGAAGTATAATTTTCTTCCTTAGGAAGGTAATTGCATTATTTCCACATGTAGAGAACYGATCCTTCCAAGGACAAGAACTTGCCTCATACTCTAACCCTGAGACAAGCAACTGAACTGTCAGAGTTTACGATTGCAAGCTGCATGACAACTATGCATTCCAGTTGTTTAAGCCAAATTAAAAACAGTGATAAYAGATTTAACTGCAAGAGTTATAGAGAAAAAAGACATTATAATTTATAATTACATATTTATATAGTTAAATATGTATAAAATACACCATCAAAAGTCACTTGAAATTATATTCAATGTCACCCCTACCCTATCATAGGTATTGGTGAAGAAGGGAGAAACATTGAGGTGATATTCCACACACACACACACACACACACACACACACAAACAGCTATTCCTATCTTCTGTAATCCTTAGGTTGTGATAGAAGCCTCACCACCGACTTCTTAATGTTCAAAGGGATACAAATCATCTCAAAATGTTATAAAAAAGCATTGTAGTATTACCTAGAGGAAGGCAAAACATACCACTCCACATTGTTAACAAACAAACAAAGTATCTGTGCATTTTCCCCTTCCCATTTCTGCAACACAAGTCATATTCTCTGCTTTCACTTACCATAGGCTGTCCCAGGTCCAAATTCATTCCCTGCATCAATCATATACTGGCCTAGTAGCTCTGGATTATTCAGACGACTTGGGGCTTTGCGGTCCAACTTCTCATACACAAATTCTTCTATCCTAGCATCTGAAGAAAAAAAAAATTGATTTACTGCTATTCAAGTATAATTTACAAAAGTAAGAGGAAAGAAAATAATTTTCAAAAATCCACATATTTAAGCTTAAGTAATTTAATATTGTAAAATGGAAAGTACTACTCTAAGGGCTCAATTGTACTCAATGTTTGTCATGCTRTGTTCACGTGCTTCTTGATGTTGAGCCATAAAATGCTCTTTAGCCATAAAAGGCTCTACAGACCTTGACAGAAACACTGCCCTTTACAGTTATCTTAAACTTCTGAGATACAAAACCTGATTTCTCTGATCAACCGTTCGACTTCATAGTTAACTCACTTCATTCATGCATACACTGTGAACCAAATTTAGCATGTAGTAACACAGGCAATCCAAAGCTGTCCTCTAATGAACAAACCTCCCACTTTGATGAAACTAAAACATAGTGTTAAACAGATAACTTACAATGATGATGAATTAAATAACTACTTCCTTGTCAATGTCACAAAAGTTAGTCTTAAACACAGTTGTCAGTTCACTTTCTAGCACCAAGCATGAACCAAGATGGATTCRACTTCAACTTTTTCCTTACTCTGGCCATTATTTTATTGTGGACAGATTAAATTACAGAAGATCCAAAAACGTCACCTAAAACGTTACTGGACTATTGCTTGGGTCTGACCTAAACATACTACTAAAATTTTGACTGGAAGCCYCTTCTGTCTCACCCAGACAGGTTGTTCTATTAAATACAAACAAAATAAGTTCTCAGGAACAGGTGACAGTCCTCCCGAGCAGATTGGCAAACAGTTGAAGTTACATTCCCAGATGAAGATCATCACTTAACACTGATTATTTTTAGACATCAGAAAATAGACTGGTCAGCATAACTGAGATATTACCATATATTACCCCTTTAATAAAGCTTCCTCATGTAGGTCTATAGCCTCCAATTACTGATTCAAGACTCTAAGTTTCTGGAAAAGTAAATACCTAACACAAAGGATTGCTAAACTAAATGAACAAGAGAACTGTTTCCTCCAGCCTTCCCTAACACCAGCCCTAGAGATTTATAACTGCTATATTTAGTCATGACTTATAAAATTCCTATGTCAGTAAACAGTTACACGGGCAAAAATTCAGAAATTGCAAACAGAAGCCTGAAAGACTTCTTACTTGGATTTGGCTGCAATAATACTTCTGTCTGTTTCATTATTTTTTCTGTCCACAATTTAGTGCATTCTGCCTTGCTGAGAAGGTTCTCCAGGTGAGCATCCAGTTCAGTCTTCTCTGCTTGTCCAAGCTTTTCTTCTGTGAACTACAATTAGAGAAACAGGTTGAAAATATTAAGTTACTTCATAAAAGCAGATTTACAGTACAACTTTAGGATAGTAACTGTTCACTCACATTATTTGCAAATCATACTTTCAAGTATATAATCATTAGACAGTATTCATTAAAGATTTGATGATAATTTTGAAAGTTGGTAARCTCAACAACATAACTTTGCTTTCAGAAAACAGGGATGGAGACGGCATTAATCAGATTGAGATAAGGAAGCCTATTTATAACACTATGAAGAAACTCTCTGCTCTGTTTGCTTTTGGTAAGTCTCARTCTAGGCACTGTGTCTGATTCTGCATAATGCTCCCTAAAACATGAAACAAAAGGAAAGAATGTGGAGGTAATTAAGGTCCCTAAGAGATTGGGGAAAAAAAAACACCAAGGAAAATGGAAGTAATTGAAGCTGACTCTTCTCCAAAGTAAAAGCAGAAGACACAACAGATTCTCTTCTCAGCCACCTTTTATGTATTTGAAGAAAGCTGTCCACAACAAACAGGAAATGTATTAGACTACGAAAGCAACGTATTAGACTACAAGATGAAGGTTTAAGATGAGATATTGGATAACACTTTTAAAGACAAGTATTAAATGCTGAATCAGACTGACCTGTGATGCAGAATATATCTTTTTGGCAGTGAGGGAAGAGTTATTTTTGTTGTTGTTTGTTTTTTAAAGAATAGGTTAAACAAATCTTTCAGGAATTTTTTAGATATAATTGAATCCTTACAGGAAGCATTAGATGACCTCTTATGCCCTCTTCTAAATTATCATTTCAGTGACAGTGAAATACAATCCACACTTCCTTTAGCTAAATAAAAACTACTAGACTATTCATTTCACTTGATATTTAATCCATGCCAGCTTTTATTAATACACAACCAATCTGTACTTCCTTCAATCCCAAGTCTCTGTGAGAAGGGAAAAACCCAAGGAAGTTTCATGTCAAGGAACCCAACAAAACCAGAACTAATACAGTGTTTTGCCCCACTCTCTTGAAAACAGTAGCTTCCTCATGATTACAATCTCAGTAACTGACAGTCTAGTCAASGTCTGGCATTTTCGGTTAGAAGAACATGGCCTATAAGTAAATGCCTAACAAGCTTACCAGTTAAGAACGTAATAGGACTGGAAGCATTTTGACTGTCAAACTTTATCCCTGACAAGTTACTAAGTGGAGTATTTAAACTCTCTGTAAGAAACAAGAGTAGAACAAAAATAGAACCGTATTAGCCAAGCTTGTTTTAATTTCCATTATGCRTAGGTTAAAAATAACTTTGACACTGTGAACTTCTAAATATTGTACCTTTGGGGGCTCCACATACATGCAGGCTGTCTCTGTGAGAAAGTTCAGTTGCAGCACAGGGAGAAAGGGAATTCATAGATCTAATATTGCTCATGTTTAAAAAGGCACTTTTAAAGCGTATCCTGTACTTTGTTTGTTCACAAGCTATCTAGTAAGCTACCTAACCCAGTCCTCTGACATTGTTAATTTCAAAATATAAATTTGCCTAAACATGAGCAGCTTATGCAGAAGGAAATTGCCCTCTTCAGCAGAAGCTGAGTTATCAGTCCACACATTTCAAGTYCACACTGCGAAGCTGATCAGAGGTAGAAAGTGTTAACGGAAGCTTCCGAGTTCAAGTTGTAGCCATCAACAACAAAAGAGTCTCTGCTGCTAAGGAGGAACAGTCCAGCTTGGGATTCTTGGCTTCTGTACGGGGCAACTTGTCTCATTCCAGCTACTACCTACACTCTGTGGCAATATTTATTGTACCTCAGATCCTGTCACTCCCTATCCCCGTTTCACACTGCACAAACTGCAACTACCACGAGCTTCACCCAGAACAACTGCTCCAGGCAGGCCCTACCCATCAGGTGGGAGGGAACCTTTGGATGAAGATGGATGGGAGCTCAATTTTACTATGCTATACTTTTAGGGTTTTTTTTCCCCCCCATCTAAGGTAAACACCAAAAATACTACTTTCTGTAGAAAACTAACTAAAGCCATCTAAACACTGTAGAGTCTCATCCACAAGAGAAACRGGTTTCTTGGAACCCAGTGTGCCTGTAATAGAAGAGTTGGGTAAGCCTGTGAAACAAACAAGATGCTCACCAGCAGCAAGCTGAAAGGAAAATTTTAAGTGGCGGTCTTGCAAATAATATTACACTGCACTGTTTCACCAGGTTTCACCACATTTGTTGCGCTTTTTAATATCACAAAAAAGCTACTGTCAAGTCATACTAAGTCATACTACTGTCATACTAAATCATCTAACGATGCTTGAAAATCAGAGTTGAACTCAATTCACAAAGCTGTTTTTTTCACTGGAGGTCACAAGATCCACAGCCTGATGACACAAATAAACAAAGAGATGGTCCCTCAATACCATCTGCACACTTTACATAAATAGTACCTGAAAAAAAAAAAAAAAAACAAGTGGCGGGGAGTATCACAAGCATACAGAACAATACCTGCTTAGATGATAGGAACACGTTAAAGACTTGTCTCCTCCCTGCTACAGCTGAACTGCAGGGGAAAGCGGCAGCTAGCAGAAGAAAACTACTGCTTGCACATTTCCACAGGATTTAAGTCTGCATCACAGACGCACTGATGTAGCAACTCAGACACAAATCATCAGTGCTAATAGAGCACACTGGGGTAAAGCACAGTTCATATCAGCTTCATACTACAGCAGACTGCAGAAAGCCTATGTTAATGCAGCACTGTAGAAAGCATTAAGCATTTAGATGTAAAATGTCAGGCTAAATGAAATCACAAGGTCCCATCACAGGATCTCACAATAAAGGGTGATCTGTATCTCTTCCCTGTCCAGCAAAGGGAGCAAAATGGCTGGAGGTCGACAAGGAGAGATGGCCTGGGAAACTTGCAGCACTTTGGGAGGCSGGGAAGAAGTGCATCACAAGGACAATCCCCCAAACTGCTTTCATTTCACTTKAAATTTGAACAGCTTTCAGGTGAGTTCGGTGTCCCGTTGCTCTGCCGCTGGCTTTGCTGGGATGGGGCCAATCCAGGCAATTGCTCCGACCGGCTTCAGACCRGAGAGCGCCTCCACCTGCGCTCCCGGCCGGGCCAGGCCCACGGAAGCGGCGGGGCCCGCGGCGCTGCCGGGACGCCCCGCAGGAAGCCTGTCCCGCTCCCATTACATAACGCGGGCGGCCACAGCCCGCAGCGCCCCGGGCGCACGGAGAGGGAAGCCTGACTCAGGAGCAAGCGCAGCTGAGACGCCCGGCAGCGCAGGCGGCCGGACACGCTCCGGCGCCACGGAAAAGCCGCCGCTTCCCCGAGCAGAGCCCCGCTGGCGGCTCCTGGCAACGCTCACGGCGGGG
>NW_020455205.1:2824563-2883991 GCF_003342845.1 Nothoprocta perdicaria | reverse complement strand
TATTTTATTTTATTTTATTTTATTTTATTTTATTTTATTTTATTTTATTTTATTTTATTTTATTTTATTTTATTTTATTTTATTTTATTTTATTTCACCATGTTAGGCGTGTTAGGTAAATCGGGGAAGACTTTGTCAGAGGACACCCAGAGGGAGGAAAAAAAAAAAAAAGAAGATTGTTTCTTCAAATAATTCCTTTAGGTAAATACATGTGTAGTCACTCACATGTATTACACTCACATGTAGTAAGGTGCTCTCAAAATACCCCAGCAGTGGTCTTTAAAGATAGTTGATGTAGTGTAGCTCTTACTTGCTTTAGGGTAGCGCTGCTCATCAAGCTAAAAGATGAAATTCCCCTACAATTTTAATAATTTACGTACATCTACATAACTGCTTCAGACTGAAAATGAAGTTTAAGTGTGCTGTGTTCTCTCATTTCTTAGGCGGGGAGGGAAACAAAAAGTGAGCTGATCCATGAGTGAGGTAGATATGTTTTCAAGATCACACTGCATTTTTTCCTTTTGCCTTATCTTCAGCACTGCACGTAACAAAATGTTACAACATTTCATGTTATAACATTATAACAGGAAACATGGTGTATAAACATGTGTCCTTGAGATGGAATGAACTTTTAACAAGTTAAACAAGTTAACAAGTTTTAACAAGTTTAACAAGTTAACTTGTTAGCTGTTATATGATAATAACTGAGTGAGGTTTTGAAGGTTTCTGGTTAAGATTCCCTGAACTAGGAGACAGAAAGTGCTAATGATTAGAATTGTTGTAACTGTAGTCCTTTATATAGGACTGCAGATCATTCCTTTTTCCTGCTGTACTCCCTTCAGCTGGATTTGTGCTAGAACTGTATAGAGGAATGGACAAAACATTCAATAGGCAAAACACTCAGTAGACAARGGTCCTGAATTTTCAGAGAGCTGGAGTGGGTAATTCATGTGATGTTTTTGTAATACCCTTTGTTCCTACAGTTTAATACTTGCTGGAAATACAGTAGAATATTTTGGTATCCAAGTGGCATATAAGTTTGGTCCCGTCCTATCGCTCTGTCTTGGAAAAAACTATACTCAAAGGAAGATCATATGGAGAATTCTGCAGGCCAGAACTGGCCCCTATGGAAATATAAAAGTTTTAGTTTTCGCCCTTTTACTGTGCAATGACCAGAGCTATATTAGGAGCTCTACATGTTACCTGTTGATGGCTGTAGGGCAAAACAGTTATCACATGACACCACATTTCCTCTGTGACAGAGGAATATTTAAACTGATCTTTTTAGAAGACTGTGAGATCTACTTCTGGAAAAGCTCTGTGAAGGAAGCTGCAAGATACAGTCATTTTAAGAAGAGCATTGGGAAGACCATACATAGGAACAAAATTTGTATAGTGTTGACTTTAACTAGTTTAGACTAGTTAGTTCCGACTAGCTTCTAGCTAGTCTGAACTGACATAGGACAGTTGTATCAGTAGCCAGGATTTAGCCACACAGCATTGAAATATGTATCTGCTGATGCAAATATAATCAGTGAAATCATTAAAATAGTCTTGCCTGTTCTTGCCAGGAAGCACGACTGAGAAAATTATGTCTGCCTTTGGCATAGATCTTCTGGACGGAGTTGAATCCTGCATTGTTTGAACTGAATTCTTAAGATCTATTATTAGGARTATAGACAGCGCTTAGTAAAGACTTCAAATGAATCCTCTAAATGCACCTGTAGTAATAGGAGTCAACTGTAGGTTGATTAAACTTTTGTTTAATCATATTTGATTTTTCCCTTATGCCATATGGTAAAGTCAGGATATCCCGCACGGATTTGTCAGGAAGCGCTTTTTGGAGGAGGTTTTGCAGGCAGCCCGCTAGGTGTCAGTGTCAGCGCGTTGCGGCGCGGCTCGCGGGGCACGGGCTGCCTCAGAGCCGTGCAGCGTTTGCCTTGGGGCTTGGGAACTGTATAGGTAATTACGGACTACCATATGATTATATAATGCAAGAAAATAGTCCTGGGAACAGTGCTGCAATCTACTTATTCTGGTCAAATGCAGCAGTTTCTAATATCTACTATATATGCAGTAGTGACAGAAAGATAGTCATACAGATCCTTCTCCTTCTTTCCTTCACTCTCTTCTTTAGCAGCTTTTTAGTTATATAAAGGCTCATCCTGGCTTCTGATCTGTAGCTGTTTTTAATGTCCACCTTGGAAAATTCCCCATGTGCTCATACRTGTAGCCCTCATTCTGCAAGTATTAAGTTTTGTACTGTTCTACACATGTAGCTCCACATCCCTGAGTTTTTCTTTTTAATAAACACGTGAAAGATGCATAGAAAATCATGATGCACTGCTCGAAAGATCTCTGTGATAATTTTTTCCATGTTGTTTTAGCTTGATTGTTATGTAGAGAATAATAATAAGGAAACATTTTTTTTAAAAAAAAAAAAGAAAATATATACTATATTGATAAAATCTCACAAGTGAGTTCTTCAGATTGCATAGGAATAATAGTACACATTACACTTTCTGCATGCCTGTTTTCATGTTTAACATTTAATCAGTATACATAGAAGACACACTTAAAAATCTTCATCATATCAGTCATCTTCATGCATATCAAAAAACACATACAAATCTGTTCAAAATCAGGTCACTTAATCTTCAAACATACAAATATATTTTTACCTATTTTGAAACTTGTAAAAATTACACTAAACCTCAGCTTTTGTTCTATAGATGAATTTACATTCTGATTGCAGGATCCTTTCTTCTATTTTTTTTCTGTAAAACACATACAGTTGAACTTACAATAATACAAACAACGACAACGCACCCAGCAACTATTGCCACTATTGCTGTAATATTAACTCCGCCTTTATTGTCTTCATCATCTGAAGGCACAGATGCTTTTGGTGGAACGAACCATGTGGCTTGTGCTATGTTAGATACATCGGACGTCAGATTTGTGTTAGTAGCAGCGCGCATAGCAATGTAGATTATAGTGCCATTTTCTATCGTTAGRTGTTTGGGTTTAATTGTAAATATTTCTGCAGTACCAGCAGACTTAGGTACAAGATCAGAGGTATTCACTTCAGTAGCCCTATCGAAGTTATCTCTTAGGTCCATAAGATTTTCACTGGTTTTTATAATGTAGTGATCAGCTAGAAGAAAAAAGAATATATACAGTAACATTAATATATATGTTAATATTCTTGCATATGGTGACTCTCAGGATAATTTGGTAAAAATGCAGATGTTTCTCTTCCTATCTGCTGTAGATTTCCAAGCACAATTAACCCCCAAGCACAATTAAACCTCAACAATGTTTAGCCCAGCGGGACTAGCAGGGTCAGCAGGATTGCTGTTAGAACCTTACTTTTTACACAGTCAAAAGTGTACTGATCTTAAGTTTGGGAACTCCTACTCTTAACTAGCCTTAAAAAGCATTGTTTTACAACATTAGTAGCCTTGTCCAAGCTGTAAAAAATGTAACTGAGTGAGAAAGGATGCTCTCCAAGTAGAAATGTTAGAGCAAATTCAAATACGCATTTATGTAGCTAGCATGGGCCTTGCATCTGATCTGTGTGTTCTATCTCAATATGGAGTTCTGAAACTATCAAAAACTGAGATATACTAAATGATTGTCCTATTTGTCCATAATCAAGAAAACTTCTGTTTATATTGCTGTAAATATATTTGACTTGCTATTTTTGGGGGGAGTACTGRTGCTTCTATATCAAGATGGCAGCTTTACAAAGCTTGCTCCTCTTTGCTTGCAGTCTGCTTGTTTTTATCTCTCCCTCCTCCCTTTTCTCTGTTTAGATAGTAGAGACAGATGAAGGGTTCTACATACTAGTACAGAACCTGCTACCCTAACCTATTAACTACTYTAAGTAATTAGAATAGTTGTGCTCTAATAACAGGCCACTTTAGCTATCAGTCTGTTTTGATAGAGAAGCATGGTTGCAAAATAATTGCATACAACCATCTGCATTTTTTTTTCCACATTTGTTTCCTGAGTGGCCAGTTATTAAAAATTGTATGTCAGTATGAAATTTTGATCTGAAACTGTAGTCTGATTGACAATAGAGTTTATATTTTAAGATGCAGTCCCTGATTAATGAAAGGAAAAGCATGTGCATTACAGTTGTAATTAGGTTTCATTTTTCCCTTACAACATAATTTTAAATGAGTATTATGTATAGATCCTTACTATATCTCTGTATATGGACTGAAACTTYGTATTTTCATTTTCTTTCTACCTGGCTCATATAAGCAAATGGGGAATAATATTTGTTGCTAGAGTCTCTGGTGGATGCATTATAATTTTTATAATTCTATTTGCTTTGTAATATCGCTTGTTGGTTTTGCTATGTTTCTTTCCTGTAAAGAATTAAGGAGAACTAAAACAAGTGTTGTGCAACAGAGTACATTTTAGTAGTTATTTTTCCAGGTGGGAAAGATGTAGCTGTCATCTCTGGTTGGTTGTCTTTAGGCCATGTCATTTTAGATAAAATGTAGTAAAGTATTAATCTCATCTCACTAAAATAAAATGACTGACTTACCTTGTCCTTTATCAAGGATGCSCCCAGGAGCTGTCCAAGTCAAGAAAATTGTGTTGTTGTCTATATAAGCTTGAAGATCTGTAATTCTACCAGGTGGAAAAGTTCCTGGGCTAATAGTTGGTACAAAGGAATTTATTGCAATTCTGTTGAAACTTCCCAGCTGGGCTTGTATTTCTTCATCAGAAATTTCAGGTCTTGGTGCATTCATCTCAATTTTACCTGTTTGGAAAAAAAAAAAACAGCTTTTACCATTACGAAATTCTCCCTTACACTTCCCCTTCACTTTTATTATCTCTTATTAGCCTGCCATTTTTTACCTTGGCTTAAACATGGTTGAAAAGTTGGTGGAGGCAAAAAACAAGTGATCTCAGTATTCTCAACATGGAACGTAAAAAACCCAAAAGCAGAATAAGTTTGAAGTATAGGAAACTGCAAGTGGTATTACTATCAGTAAAGCACATTGCAGGAGTTGGTATTGGCTGCAATAAGGCAGTTCTGTCAATGTCTTCCTACGTATCACAGGCTARGTGAATTTCAGTTCTGTAGACCATATGTTTGTGGGAGTTTTAGACTATTTTTATATTTTTCTAAATCTCACAGTGTGTATGTGTGAGAATACAAAATAGAGTAGATAGCATTTCTTCTACATTAGAAAGAAAAAGCATTCAAAACTAAAGAAACACCATAACCTAAATTTTCTACCAATATTAGCTTGTATACTGATTCTGCATATTGGACTTACCCAAGGCTTTCATGTTAGAGTCTTGGTAAGTGTGATTATTTGAAAATATCTCTATTCAGTTGCTGATGTAAAGACTGAGCAAGATTTACTCTTGAGCAATATTCACCTTCATACCTGTAAGGTGAATTTTTTTGATTTTGTTTTCTTTTGTAGGAATGTTAGATGGAACAACAATTAACATAAAACAGTTTCTTGAATGGTAGTGATCCTATTTGTTAAACATTTACAGCAACATTCAAACACAAATCACTCAGTCTCCTTTTCTTAAATGTTCTTTACCATTTTCTCTGTAGCCTGGTATATACAAGGCTCGATTTTGTCTGCGGCCAAGTCTCACGGTTGTGTCTCTCCCGCGAGCATTCACTTTCAGACTGTATCTGTGACCGCTTTGGAAGGTGGTATAGTAGCTGGAGTAGATTCCATCATTCTTGATTGTATCAGCACCTTGATGTAGAAATATTGAGAATAATGTTCAGCAAACCAAGCAAAAATCCTATAGTTTACTTCAGTCCTACAGCACTCTCTGCCCCCCTTGTTATTTTTTTTTCTTGATTTAGGCCTTAGTTGTGACCCAGTTATCACTGGATTTGAAGGGAGTGTGCAGACTTGGATTCTAAAATGCATAAATGCAGAAGTTTTGACTGTGAATATAGAAACTTACCTGCACCATTATCCAGAAGTTGAAGGCTTTCTGCTGCAGCGCTATCTTTCTCTACGGTTGCTATCACAGTTGCACCAAGAACAGGCAAAAACTCTTGACTAACCTCTGCATAAATAACAACTGCATAGGGTGCAATGTTCAACTGATTCATGTAGGCTTTGACAGTCACAGGAGGAACAGTAGATGCTGCTGCTCGAGAGGTAACTGTTACTGATATAATTTGACTTAGTGTGGAATCATTTTCAATATAATAATGCCAGTCTCCTGCCTGCAAATCAAATACAAAAATACAAAAATCTGGTTAGAAACCTTCCTGTTCTAATAACACCTTTCCTTCCCCCACCCCCCTTATATCATAAAAAATGATCAAAGAAAGGGTGTATGCTTGCTTTTAGGAAATGTTGATGTATTC
Organism: Nothoprocta perdicaria; assembly: GCF_003342845.1. Lineage (NCBI taxonomy): Eukaryota > Metazoa > Chordata > Aves > Tinamiformes > Tinamidae > Nothoprocta > Nothoprocta perdicaria. The sequence goes on along the minus strand of NW_020455205.1, from coordinate 2,877,615 downwards.
AGAAAATGAAAGAAAATGTTCAGTCTTTACCTCTGCAGTGCCACTTATACCAAGTCTAGCTGCTCTGGTGTTTGAAGTATCAATTGTGAARTCTGAGTTCCCATATTGTTTTCCTTTTGGGTCCCTTAGAAAAATGCGTGGTTGAGAATTATTCCATGCAATGACGAAGAAAGTGTCATTTCCCACAGTTTTGTCAATAGTCACAGAATCATTTATCCATTGTTTACTTGCAACTGTTAGATCTTTACTTTCAAGCTGTGGAAAAAATAAAATTTATCTTCTTGTTAGGAGGAAACCTTTTAAAATACCATCTTTTCAGATTGATTCATCAGCTGCTGAGCAATATTTCACACATGTGTTTTTGGTTTAAATCACATTAGTCTGGGCTGGATTTGAAAAGAATTTATGCCGTAAGGAAACTAACCTAACATGAAGATGGCTCTGCTGTGTTGCAGTGTCTAGTGCTACTCTCTCTGCCTACGGGGAAATTAGAGCCACTTGACAGAACTCTTGGGTAAAGATGAACTGTAAAATCACAGGCTCAYTTTCTATGATGGTAGCTTGCATAGTAACACTGATTTAAGTGTAAAAATTACAGTGAACATAATAAGTTATGGTAAGCCTAAGTCCTAAGTTTTGTATCTAGTCTATTTTTCTACTTATTTAGAGCATCTAGATCTTTATACTGCAAGAAAGCATCATGGTATTTCTACTTTAGTTTGTCCTTCAGAGAGCGAGAAAAAACCCTTTCCCCATATGACTATAGACCTTAAAAGTCAAGAGAGAAACAACAGAAAAACAAAGGAAAAGACAGAGGAAAGAGAACAGGATTTCCTTTACTAAACAGGTAACAATTTTCACATAATTTGCTCACTCCTGTTTTATAAATAATTAAATCTGCAATTAGAAAACATCTCTTCATGAACTAAAAAAAATTTGTTATGTAAATGAGGTGGAAGGGTCAATGAAAGGCAATATAATAATTAAAAAAAAAAAAAAATCCCACCAGACCTGCTAGTTCTGCATTGGGTGCTGTTTAGAATCTAGCTGTTTTTGCTAATAATTCAGTTTGGATAAAACACAGAACTGGATCTATGCTAAAATATTAACAAAGTAAGGAATGAGATTTGCTAAATTCTAAGTAACAGTTTACCTATGTGAATAGTCTGAAAGTTTATACATGTTACCTATGGTTTGAGAAAAGCTATATTTTGGTTCTTTRTTCTTTGAGTTAAGACTATTAAAATGTTGTAAAAGGTAATGATTCRTATGAGCGAATCCTGGAAGAGCTATACTTGCTTTCTTATGTCAGWTTCTCTCCAATTTATTTAACTTAAAGGTAGAAGACCAGTATTTCCAAACTGCAAGTTATTTTGCACCATGAAGTGAGCCACCAATAATTAGAATCAATATTGTTTACATTCAGTTACTAATCAGCTAAGAGCACAGGAGGAAAATAGGTGTTGGTATTCAGACCTGAATAGATTGTTCAGTTATATCTCCACTTCCTGATGTAATTCCACTGAATGATTCAATTAATTTACTGGGAATGACTTGATCTATAGCATAAAGCTGTAAACCTCCTGAAAGACAAGAACAAAATTATTAGCAACACTACTTTTTACTCTAAAATTACTATTTTACTAAAATTTCTATTTTCTAAATTTCTATTTAAAGTACTATTTTTTACTAAATTTTTCTAAGTTACTATTACAGCCCCTCGCTGCCCTGTTAGGCTGCTCACCCCCGTCCCTCCCGTGCTGATAGCTCTTGTCAGGTGCTTGGCCCTGTCTCAGGTGGGGTCATGCACACGGGCAGGGGCACTTGCTCAGAGCTGTGCAGTGTCTTTGACAATTTGATTTCTGTTTCTAAGCGGGGAGACTTGCTAGCTGGCGACTCATTTTAAAGCACTGTGTCCATTCTAAGTCTGCCCAAGGAGCCTGCATTCTCCCACAGATTTTGGAGGTACCATAGCATGGAGCAGCACCCTGATGGATGATTTTTAAACAACTATTTTAAAACTAATGGTGTAGCACCAACAGCTAAGATCGCTGAAGACAAGAGTGATAACAGTGTTTGACATTTTCTAGTAGTAGGTTGCAGCGGCAGCAGTTAGAGAAAAGTATTATTTATATAATAATACTTACAAATTATAGAGAAAGCCCTGCTCATTGCATGCAATGCCACAAGTAAAATTCTAGACATTACAGAACACTTCTGTTTGGATGTAATATAGCAATGTCATAATTAAATTCCTTGAGTAATAAGGTATTGTCATGCTACTATATTTTTAAAATCAAAACAACTAAATGGTTCTAAAGTGCTGCTTCCTTGCACTAAAAAAGCATGTAGTGAAAATGAAGCTTCTTTAAGAATAGGAATAAATTTATAAAAATTACATTTATTAAATTTAATTCTCTAGAGCACTTAACTCTTATTTTACATTTTCAAACTTGGACGTGCATGCCAGAGAAAGCTCATTTAGCACAGTTACCTGTCATCTTTGAGAACTGTTCTAATTCTTTAGCTGCAGAAGGTCCTAATGCAATGGTATGAATTATTGCCCCACTTTGCTTGACATTTTCTAGGCACCTTGACACATATGAGTCTTCTCCATCAGTCAGCAGTACAATTTCAGAACCATATGTAGTTTGGAATTTGTTTGTAATCACCTGAATTAAGAAGATTATTAGAGGCAGAATAATTTTAAATCTTAGCTTATCCCAGAGTATAGTCAGTGTATGTATTTGAAACAACTGTGCTAACTTGAAATGTAAGACAAATTCCTTCTCCTCTCTGCCTCTCTCTTCTCGACTCCTCTCTCTCTTTGCTTCTCCTATACATTGCTACTGATAACACAGACTTGCAACTAAATTAGGTGATACCTGCTCATTCAAAGACTGGCAACCCCAGAAAATAAAATACAGAAGAAAAGAATAATGTCTGTCACTCTTTTTCCAACCCCAGGATTTTATGTGCTTTCATAATTTCAGACATTTGATTCATGACTTGTGAACCTGGGGAATTAAGAATACACATTCACAAATTGCCATTTCAATGCTTACCCACTCTAGATGTTCATTATAATGAGCATTTGTGTGGGAAAACTATGGTCTGTGATTTAGCAATACAATCCTTAATTTTTCATCAGTTCCGCTACGTTCTAAAGGATAATTCCACATGGCACTTTACCTGAAATCCTTTCTCCACACCTGCGCAGATGTTTGTTCCTCCACCAGCGCTTGTAGGCAAATATCCAGTAAGGCTGACGCGTGTTGCGTCACTGGTTATTTGTGTCAAAGGCGCCTTTTCATATGCTGTAGATTCGAATGTGACAATTCCAACCCAGGAACCAATTTCAATTATTTGGCGCAGAAATACATCTGCAGCCTGACGGAGATTTTGGATGCGGTTTCTCTGTATGCGGAAACAAATAACGTCGTTAGAATGTCGTCTCTTCTGAAAATACAGCAACCCTTCATGTTCAGTTTGTAATGCAAAGTTCAAACCTATCTGCTATAAGGTTCATTAGATAMCTCGTATGTGTGCTCAGCACAAACCAGAAAGGTATCATGTTCTAGTATCATGAAAAGGTACTTGAAAATTACATATTTCATGGAAAGATATCATGAACCCAATTTCATCTGAGGTTATGACCTCATTTGTAATCAAATATTTGTTACTTTTCTGTTTTGGTAGCATATTATCAGTCAAAACATATAGAATRTATTTTATAGATTCTGACTTTTTTCACTGTTTTAACAATGGGAATTGTCTATTTTTAGTCTATTTTTAATCTTGAATTCCTATGAGACATGACAATCCAAACTTGTAATATTTTTGAGAAAATATAAAATGTCCTTGGCTCATGACTGAATCTTGGAAGAAGAAAGATTTGTATAAGGAAATGCTGTGTGTCTTTAAAAGATACTAGACTCATTTAATAAGAATACAAAATAAATTTATAACATATTTTCTGTTTGGGAAAAATACAATAGCACTGTCATTCTAGGTCTTGAAACAAAGGAAAAAATATTTAAATCTGAGATTTTATAAGACAAAATGAAACCAAGTTTGATTGCTCTTAGTATTTGGAAGGAATTTCTTTTACAAATTTATAATTAAGGTCAATGGGGAGAAATCAATGTCTTCTTTTTCTCCCCTAAATAATAAAATTAATTACTGGAAAATGAGTGAAAGTATTTAAATTATTTTATATCTACTTTTTTTTTNTTTTTTTTTTTTTTTTTTTTTTTTTTTTTGTCAGAAATGCATTTAAAATGTGTATTCTTACTGTTGTCATGCTCCCAGAAACATCCAGTACAAGGCAGACAGCTCTGTCTTGGGTTTGCAGTAGGCTGAACGTGGTTTCGGCAGGAGGTGTACTAGTGCTCAGGGCAGAGGAATTTTTAAAGTCGCCAGATTCTGTAATTACTTCCCATGTGCTTTTGAAATTGCAGATCTTATTTTGCAGATTTGGAGCCTCTGCATTATGTGTGTTTTTGTCACAGAATTCAACCACCTAAAAAGGCAGATTAAAGATAATAATAATTATGAACTTCAAAAGCATGAGTAAAACAAAATRTTTCAGAAAACAAGGGGTTTATGTTAAGAAATGGACAAATACAGTTAGCTGTTCTGTGATGAGAGAAGGTCTTCTGTGCCATGGTGCCTCTCCAGACAAGATCTTAGAAGAAGCAAGCAGAGAAAGGTGCTCCCAGCATGAGGGTCAGCACAAACTGGCAGCCTGCTTATTTAACCATCTTCTTGGGTTCAGCTGATAGTCTTGAACCAATTCCTGTAAGTCTTCCTAGGTAGAACTAGGAGACAGATGCAAAGGATGCAAAGAGTCAAGAAACAACCTCCCCTGCCCTGAGATGCCAGGTATGTCAACAGAGTACTGATGAGGGGAAGCCATGACCACTGAAGAGCTTAGAAAGAGCTTGCCTGAAGAAATAGAAATAAATAGCTGAAATGTAGACTGACATCATTCTAACCTCTGTCCTTACAGACGGAATGATCCAAAATCACCTGTAGCTCATTGGTAAGACATCTGGCTAGAGCAGTTCAATTTTATGTTTGTGATCTGATTTTCTAAACCAGGAGTAAAGAAAGGATGCTGAGATCTCAGTGCACACTACCCATATTGACACAAAACAGCGCTCAGATCAATTCCGTTGGCTCCTGTCTTCTCTTTTGAACAGATTATAATAAATCTGATAGTATCTCTTGGAAGGAGATTTGCCAGGCACGTGATTGTGTGCAATGTGATAGGAAGTATGGATCCTTTGAGAGGCTCAGAAAAACAGATTTCTACAAATCCTAGGCACAGATGCTATGAATAATCATAGGTGAAGACTTAAGCATCCAGTCCACCCCCAAAARGAGCGTGTTTGTGTCCTTGTTGCAGGGATCTCTGCAGTCTTTTTTTTCCCCCCACAAAAAGACACTGTGTAGARGAGGCTGCCCTAGGGACACTGCTCTCTGTAGAGTGTGCAGCCACTCCTCCTGAGGAAGGAGTGAGGGAGGTTCTAGTAACTTGGGTGGACTTCTTTGGTTTTAGGAAATCTCCTTACAAGCTTTTGTTTCCAGTCTTTGAGATTATGGCGCTTATGCAGCTGCAAATTAAGTACAACCAACATTAATTCTTTTTACAGTTTTTCTTAGGCAGACAAGTGTCAGGACTACATTGAAGATCTTCACTGAGAGACAGTTGTACTAAGAAGTCATAAAAGTTAAGAGATGATAGCTGTTTCAAATACAGAAGGTGAGTAAGCTCATTTAGAAGGAAAATTGTTGAAACAAGTCATGACTTGCTTGTCTCAATCCGAAACTGAGTTAAAATAGCAGAGATTTTGCTACAGAGAGCTGAAATATCAATGATGGGGGTAGTAACAACCAGACAAAAAACACCTTCCAGAAAGTCAGGCACACAGCAGAGGAAAAAAATGCTAAGGGACAGAGGCCGGCTGAAAAGGGACTGGTATTATGAGCAACAATTGTTGCTTGTTRTTTGAGGTTATGGAGGGAAGCAGGATTTGTACATTACTTTGAAATAAAATTAGTCAAAGAAATGCCTGCATCAAAAATAATTGACCTCAGATATTATTAAACAATTTGGAAAGGTGTAACAATACTTACAGAAGACAGGCTTTGCATGTACATAATAGAAGCTGTGATACTTTGTTGTTTATCTGGTACAAATGTGCATCCAGCTTCATAGAGCTGGCCGTCATATCTGCATTGCCTTATATGACAGGCGTTTCCGTTACACTCTCGGAAAACAGGTGCACCAGTGACATGAGTTGAACACCTAGAGGCAGAGAACATAGACAGGATTGGCTGGGAATCCCTATGTATTTTGTGGAGTTTTTTTTTTTTTTTTTTATGTGTTTTGTTATTTATTTGAATTTTGGCTGTCGAGAGCAGCAAACTGCTCTTGGCACATCACTGTGAGACACTGCACAAGTGAATCTGTAGGCAGTCTTTTGCTGAGTCTGCACTCTAATCTGGAAGTAGTTGAAATCATAAAACCATTGTCTTTTATTGATGCAGTTGATAACATTACTGTGGTGTTCATGGGCAATGCAGGAAAGATATTTTGCTAGGATTTGCAGAGCAAAACACTGTTGGAATGGCCAACYTGCAAAGAATGGCAAGGTTTCTTTGTAGAAACCATGTAAATTCACAGTGGGTTTAGTAGGAGATTTCAGTGTTGTTGATTACTATTAGACAAAATGCTGTTAAGTAGGATGTAACAGAGGGTAACTGAAGTCTGCCGTTGCACACTGAGCTTTTGTAGCTCTGTCTGTAAGACCTGTTACAAAATATCTCTGCACTTCGGCCAGCTTGGACTCTGGCTGCAAGCGGGCAATAGATGCTGCTGAATAAACATCGTTTACCCGTATGAACAGCTCTCGGAGACTCTACAGAGCTCAAAGTACAAACTCCACACAGGCAGCAAGAATACTGAAACTGTTGTTGAAATGTCTAAAACCGTGTAATGTAAAAGCAGGAACTTGGAAAATAATACCTTGTTGCTTCAACACTTGCTGTCCCAGAATTTGTAGACACGTAGAAAGGTGCATCGTTATTATATTCATCAAATACTCCCCACCGAAGATGAGCCCACTCATGCACAAAAACTCTGCCTGTTGAAAAGCGGTAACATAGACACATTCTAAACACAACCATTTAAAATCAACTCAGCATTTGAGTAAGTAATTTTAACAAATCTCTCATATAATACAAGAAAATTGTGACATGCTTAAGAAAAGGAAAATAATTTTAGCTTGAGGTACAATTTAGCAACCATGACTAGAATTTTGATTCATATATGATTTCAGGAATTGAATTCAGGAATCCAGAAATTAAGGAACTGTTCTAAAGAAACCTTTTAAGCTGGCAAAAATCTTACAAGGAACTTGTTGCTGTTGTTGAGTTTTCTGTCCCATACAGCAGCAAACCTCTACATTTTTTTTGTCCCTAACGCATTATAAAACCAGATATACAGGCAGTGGATGATTTATCTGGTAAGTGAGCTTAAAAGGAAGGCTGTTGCTAATATCAGTAATTACAGCACGGAAGAATAACCAKTTAGGGATTTTTAAATACGTAACAACTTTTGGATCCAATATTTGAATATTTAGCTTCAGACACTTTACAGGAATTTACTACTTCTGAAAAATCTGACAACCAAACCAAGATACTCAAAATTCATTAATCACTTTGGAAAATCATGGACATTGTATAATAACACTAAAACAGGTAATGGAACTAAATGGCAGCATTACCTCTATCTCCATAAACATTAACCAGGTTGCTATTTAGTAGGAAGTTAGGTGTGAAATGGATATATCTTCCTTGTTCCGCACATCCTCCGTACTGTAAAGTATATGGATCATCTCCGTATTTCAAGAAGGGATCTGCTATGATGACATCTGCCTACAACAAAGGCATAAATGACATTAAGAAATGCAGTGTGAAAATAGAGAAGGGTTAGTGGTTCTTTCCGGATAACTTAAGTTCTACAAGTTTTTACCAATGCTGTCATCAACTCTCCTCTTGACTGAAAAGTTTCAGGATTTGTCCTACATTTTGTATTTATAATATCAAAAAGAGCTGTTCCTTACACTTTAGGTCTTACCTTGCTATATGATTCTGTTTTTACCCTTAAGTAGCTGGTGYTTTTCTTCCATGTTTTCGGAATTATGATTTTTACAGACTTGAAAAAAAATCGCTGTTTTGTAGCTTCAAATAAGTAATTAGAAGCACTTTTAACCATGGCCTAGGGAATAAAATAAAATAATGCTAATATTAATTTTAAAATTAATAGTAAGTTCAAGAATAACTTAGACTTGTCAAGAAAGAATAGTAAAACAAAAAACCACTACATACATAACACAAAACAAAGGAAGTATTACCATCTTCAGCACAAAAAGAATAAAGAAGTCAAATTGTAAATCAAATTGAATTCAAATGAAGAATCCAAATTGGAAGCCTACACCTGCTCTATAATCCTCTTAACCAGAAACTGGAATGAAATTCACACTCCAACTGTGACAAAGACCTTGGAATCAAACATTGATGTTTCATGTGCAGTAAAAAGTCAGCTAAAGGATATCTCTTGAAGAAATTAAATTTGCCAGTAGTGGGAGTGATAGTGCCTGCTAACTCCATGACAGGCTGGGAAACAGTGAGACAGTTTCCTCTGCCCGCAGCATTACAGGAATGCTGTAAGAGCAAGTTCTCATGAGGACAGCAACTGTGTGAACTCAGAGTATAGGAGTTATTTCGCAGAAACAGCAAGTGCCTCAGCTGTGATTCTGCCTTAAGCAAGAAAACTTGAAGTGGCTTGCCCTCTAATTGAAATGGAGTGATTTAAATTTTGTTTATTTTTTAAAACAGGTATCAATCAGAGAGAAATGATAAAAAGTAAATTATCACATGCAGTTTAGCCTAATGTCATCCTCTTGTTAGGTGAGAGAAATTTGGAAAAGTTGTAAGCTACTTGACTGACCTAAGAATGACATCCTTTGTGCTTGATTTTAGAACTGATATTGGACTGAGATGACTCTACATCAGGGTCACTTGATTATACAGTATTACACATCAAGGCATAGACAAACTGCAGAAGTTGGGGTAGCTGTTCAGTCTTTCAGCAGATTTTCTCCAAAATGATTTTGCATCATCAAAAATATATTCCTTGCTTTGAGCTCTGGCTATCATCCTACTCTAAGGAAGTTGAACTGTAGAGGCATCTATGTGGGATGCCTTTCTGGAGTCTACAATGGCTGCAATAAAAGCTATGCCTGGAAATTAAACCTAAGCATTTTTTGTACAGTAGGAGCTATACTAGCTAATGATAAGAGAATCAGTGATTTTTAAAAAAAATATTTGTAGGGTTTTTTTTTCAGGAAAAGATTTGGAAGACCCTTTAAAGCACTTTCAGCCTGCCTCCCTGAAGAATATATTGCCATGTTGTCTCYCACAGCAAGCCGTTGTCTTAGAAAAAAAAATGTAGATCAAAAGGCAAATTAGAAATGACTGGTTTAGTAACTGTGGGACTAATGAATAATTAATTCAAAACAACAGGAAAGGCTCCCATTGATGTGAATGGGAGTTGGACCAGATTCTTGCWATATTACAAGTGAGAAAAAGTCATGTCATTCTAAAATGCTAAGAAATAAAGTATGTAAATACAAGTGTTCTTACCTTTGTGTTTTCAATGATGTTGGCATCTTCTGGCACCTTGGGATTAATTGCAATAACCAAATCCTCATAGCCATTCTGATTTAGCCATACCATAGAACCTCTTGCCACATGTGAGAGCTGAAAAGCCAGCAAAAAAATCAAGCTCTGAAACAACACCATTGCTGGTCCTGCTCTCTGCTTGATTTTTGGTTAGAAGAGTGATGACTTACCAGCCTTATTTATACAACTGCCTTTGAACCCAAAAAAAAAAGTAGCATTTAGTGACAGGACTTTGATCCTTTATGCAAATATGCTGAAATGTCATTGGATGCCCTGGATTATATAACTATGTATTAATTTTAGGAGGAAATATTTGAATGTTAATATTCATTATATATATGTATTTCCCTGTGACATTGATGCATCTCAATGTGATCGATGTTCTGTTACTCCATATCTAATTTTGATCTAGACCATTTCCTGTGTAAATAGAAATAATAATCATGCAAGCGCAGATCTCTGGAAGTTTCGGAGAAAACTTCAGCACCACTCTGTAATGTAGAACTGAAAGAACAGGCAGGGCAGAGGCTGTTCAGTGAGTGAGTAAGGGTCCCAATAATTTCTATTACTTATGTGAAATAGATGTTTAGCAGACTTTCTGACACTCCCTTTGCCTTATGAAAGTATTTTCCTTCTTAGTGATACTGCAAGAGTTATCAATAATCAAGAGAGTAGACTGCTGCCGAAGGTTTCATTCAATTCTTTTAAAATTACTAGGTGAAAATTCTTCAAACACGTGCATTTAAAAATACTTTCAGATGAGTATTTATTCCTCTTTTCCTAGTGGACTGAAAAATAGCTCCAAATTTTCATGGGAGGAAATTACTTTAGTCCATTTTTTTTGCCCAAATATTGGACAGAAATATTAGCAAAATACTCCTTTTTTTTTTTTTTTATCAGCAACAATATTAGTTTATTTAATATTTTTCTTGTTCTGTGGTAATTTGTTATTGCTGTTCCTGGTGTGTTTCTCTCTGCCAGTATCAGTACTTTTCCCTTATATTTTGCCCCTTGCTAAGTTCCTGCATTTCCAGTTTTCTGTCTTTATTATTACTTCCTTCTCTCAAAGTCCTAAGTGCACCAACCAACTCATAACAGTCTTCCTCTATACTTCTCTGACAGCCTCCAGAGTTTAGAGTTTTAACTGCCAGTGTTCAAACCCAGCTGAAATTTGGTGAAACTGTTTAGCTTTGGATCAAACTTCTGGTAAAAGAGCTATATTGTGTGAAAGAGCCTCGAAAGGCCTCACTGGGCTTTCCAACTGTGATCTCTTGGGAGCTGCATTTCAGCTCAGCTTCTCCCTTGCTTCCCTTGAGCTGCACAGCAGTATGTTGTGGCAGGCCTTGTATATTGCTGATCTTGACACTGTTGTGCTGACCTGACCTCCTTTCTTGGCCTGCTTCGTGACTACTGGCGGCTGGAGGAGGTGGGTGACTGCCCCACATCCGTATTTCCCACCCAGGGGCACCCTTTCTTGGTGAGGATGCTGCCCTGCCTGCCTCGCACTCATCCCCGGCTCTCCTCCTTCTCTATCCAGTCAGGCTGCCTCTTCTTGCTGCTACCTAACAGTTTTTTCCCATGTGCTCCTAGCTTCCATCTTCCTGCCTTCTTCCTGTTGCATTTAACTTTTCCTGTTGCATTCTCGCTGTTTTCTTAAGTACAAGCCAAGTAAGAGCAGAGGACTTCAGACCRAGGAAACAGTGTAGATCGAWCACCTAGCTGGAGACACCCTGGTAYGTCATGTYCTCTTTTTTGACCTTTACATGGTATCTGGCAGAACCAACTTAGGTGAGTAAAACATAATTAAAGACTTAGGTGGAAAGATMATTTCCGTAAGTCTTTATGGGGAGGTCCAGTCTTGCTATTGTTTTTTAGTATTTTCTTTCCTTTAGAGCACTACTCATCACAGCTTTAGGGAAGAGCCCAATAAAGGGCAGAGCTCTTCAAATACTTTGCCACTTGCTCACTGCACTCCGTACTGCCAGGTGCCAGAAGATCATAGAAGGTGTGTGATATGATAGTATTTTAGAGGAWTCTGGGGCAATCTTGATCACTCACAGTCAAGAGATATCTGATGAATGATCAAAACGTGAAACCATGGACCTGTTCAGAGGATGAATGTGCTTATAAAGAGTACTTTCATAGAGCTTTTTATGATCATCTTCACACCTTAYAGCTCTCATGGCATTAGAAGTTCTATTCTGCTGTGACATGCAGAGAAAGAAAATTGATGTTCTGCAAGAAAAAATATTTCTGTTTCAGAATTCAATTTTCATTCATCATGGAGTAGGCAGTTAACACTTTAATTGCTCCAATTWAAAAAAACAATCTTACCACAATTCAGTAAGTGAAGCTGKCTGTATTTATAGCTGATAAATTCTTGTTTCTATTACATCTGGACAGTAAATATGTCTCCTTAAAAGTTTTAAGTATAGCTTGAGAGKGTTTAGTTAACTTGTAATTTACTCTTTTTTTTTTGTGTTCTTATCAAACATCCAATATTACCATTAAGAGAAAAAGTATTTTCTCTAGATTCAATTTTCCAAGTTTAGTTGCAGGAGTGGGTCCAGGRTATAAAAAACCTTGTTTCTGTAATTACATGAACACATTCCATTTTCAATTATTAGAGAATTACAAGGGGAAAAGTTGTTAGCAGTATTCTTGTTATTCTTGTTTCTTTATGCCTTGATTTCTTGCTTGTCTGCTTGACTTTTTTTTTTCTGTTTTCTTTGCTTGATTGACTTTGACCATAATAAAACTTATGCTTGTTCTTTGCTTGTTTGACTTTGACCATAATAATAAACCATAATAATAAACCTTATTGTTCTATTCAAGTCACTTGTGCTTTTTCCTTGGATGAAGTTTATATTTTTTCTGCTGACTCCAGTACCTCTCTTCTCTCCTCCTTCCCTAATCTAATTAGAAGAAAAAAAAAAAATTGTGATGAATCTCAAAGGGCAGAAGAGAAAAGCTCCAAAGCAGCCTGCGACACTTCACCCGCTTCTGGGGGTGCGGTTTCACGAGGGAATTGATCACTGCACTATTTCCATTATCTTTTGCTGGAAACTCAGCAGAGTTTTCAGCTGAATCAGAAACCTGATTTACTGGCATCATTTAGAGGCAGCAGAAGGAAGGCGGAAGTTGTGCAGCTGCAAGCAGGGGACCAGGGTTGYTCCTTCCAGCAGCACCATGACCCCCAGGCCAGGACAGCACTGAAATGCCACCCTGTGTCCTTGCTTCTCTCTGACCACTTACTTCCTSTTTTCTACCTCCTTTTCCACCTGTCTTGCTATTTCCAACTCTACATTCAATGAATAACACAGGATTTTACTTCTTTCATCTCTTACATTAGCAGAGGACTTTTTTAAGCCCCTTGGATTAAGACTCAGACAAAGTGGAAATACAGGACTACCCTAATTCTCACCATAAAGAACAGGAGCAGTCAGGATTCCAGGGTTTTCTTTTTCCTTTATTTTTCATTTTATTTTTCTCTAAGGCAGTGGAGTGGTAACATGGCCTAGATCCTAGACTTCCATTATAAAATATTACAATGCCTTAGCTTTACACAGGGYTTTTCTACAAGATAATAATTAAAATTGCAGTCTTACATTATGGAGGAAACAAATCTAACCCTACAAATATATTTTAAGACCTTTCTTTTGTATTTGTGTGTCTATATATACATATATATACACACACACACACACACATGAATATGTTTATACAGACAGCTAAAATGCAGACATATTTATAGAAATGAAAATATGATCTGCAGGAGCTCGTGGTTTTTTATTATTTTTCTCTAAGGCACATCAACTAAAATATGTTTCTCAATTTAATCATAATCTTCATACTAAAAGAATAGGCTATGACATATTTGACATACATGTAAGTTGGTATACATATACTGCATCTATTCAGTACAATTATTTACATGTGATTTATTTTAATGTAACCTGCTCTTCAGTTATAAAATTCATATACAACATATGACTATTAAATCACTGCGGTTTCATACAAATCTGGAATGTAATTATCTGCTTATTCTTTCTGCCTGGTAAAACACCTATTTTTGAGTAGGAAATCATTTAAACAAAAAATTAAAAATGTTTAGCRGTCAGACAAGCTTGGAATTTCAGTTAAAGCAATTTAGTAGTAGTTTCTGTCTTTTTGTCCTTTTTCTTTAATAAAAAGAAGGTTGTRCTGCCTGTAAGACAAACTACTGCTAACAATCCAAAGACTAGTAACAATATTGTTGAAACACCAAATTCCACATTAGAARTAGGAGAGTCCATTGGAGGAATAAACATTACTGCCTGTGCAATGTTAGATAGCTCAGAGTGATGAGAGACTTCATCAATGGCCCGTATAGCTACRTAGATGATGCTGATGTTTCCTGCTGTAAAGGCTTCTGGTTTAAATGCAAACATTTCTTTGTAACCCGCAAGCTCAGGTGAGAGACTGGAGGCATTCACAAAAGTAGTCCTATAGAAGTTGTCCCGTAACTCCAGAGGAGTTTCACTTGTTCTGATTTCATAACCTGCAGCTGAAAATACAAGTATTAAAWTATATTTTCATCTGTGTGTTAGCTATCATTAAAACTTCTGATTTCTCTTTAAAACACTTATTAACTTATTATTGGTTTCATTAGCCAGTTCAGCTAGCGGGAAAGATAAATACAGCACGGTAGATAGATCTGAAAAAAGTTATTTTTGCTACCTAAGCTGACTGCTTGGATCATTCTGATAATGATTTCTCACTGTGATACAGTATTGAAATGAACAGATCATCGTGAACCCCACTAAAGTCTCATAGTATTCCTGACTTCACTGAATTTCACCTGCCACTAAGTGAAATGTAATTCTGTATTTGATCAAAATCTGATGTGCTTATTTCCAGTCTCTTTGCATTCATACAGTATTTCCTTCTCTTCAATTTGGCATCAATTTTGATTTTTTTTTTTCAAAAAATACTTTGGCTACTTAATTCTGTTTAAAATTTATGCAAGAATAACAGGAGCAAAGCCTGGAGCCACTGTAGTCGATAACACAACCCCCAGTGGTGTCAGTGAGAYGAAGTGCATTACAGGTATTGTGTTGTGTATGCGTATCACACTCTATTACCATCATGACACACTTAACCCATTTATAATTAACAAACATTTGTTTCGTAATGAAGAATAAGAAATGTTGAGTCTTCAGTTACTAGTAGAAAGTCTAGAACCATTATTTTGCACACACAAAATGTGAGCTGACATTTATAAAGGTGCTTCTGGATGCAAAAAAAAAATGTGGAAATTAATTTAAAATGCTGATGGAAAATTTACTCATTTTGCATTTTCTCCTTGGGCAGGAGACAGGCAAACAAGCCAAGAAACCTACCTTGGCCTTTGTCAAAATCATCTCCTGGTGCTGTCCATGATAATACAACTTTATTGTCTTCTATTCTGGCATCAAGGTCAATAATTTTGCATGGTGGAAACACATCAGCATAAGGTCCCACTGGAACCGCAGATATTATAAAGGAGCCTCCTGCAGATGTTCTGTGGAAACCACCTCTTTGGATTTGAAGATCATTTCTAATAATTGAGGGTCTTGATGGGTTCATCTTGATTTTACCTGAAGCATTTTTAAAAAATGTTGATCAGTCTTAAGTATTTGCATAATATTGTACTCTGCAGATGACCTGAGCTTCATTTCATTTCCATTGCTTTCAATCCAAAAAATCCAGTAATCTAAATTAAGTAATTTCCAGAGCAGTTATGTACTTAACGCAGTTTCAAGAGAATTACTAAGATTAATATTAAAGTGAACTGTGATTTGTTACAAAATCATTGCAGAACTTCATTTAGAGAGATTCAATAGTTCTTTTAAGTTCAATTAAGAACTCAATTCAATTTAATTTAAGATGATTCATTATAGTTACTCAAGTTACCAAACCTACAGCTGTTCTTTTCACAGACAAAACCTACATCCTTATGCCTTACTGGCCGCTCATGTCTATAGGTATTACATAGATAACTGCTGTATTAGTGGTTTACAGTCTGCTCTAACATTGTTCTGAGGAATAGATATTTATTCTTGTGTTGAAGGGAAACAACTACATTCAGTGTTTGAAAAGCATTTAAAACTAAGTATCTCCTCAATGGGATATCATTGACCTGATGCTACTGTTAGCATTTGCAAAGGGACTTGAAGTATGCAGGCGCTGGACTAAATAACTGTGTGCTTTTCTGCATGTTCCTTTGCCTTACCATTCTCCACATAACCCGGTATATACATGGCGTGGCTCCACGACATTGCCCTTTGGGGTACGATAGTTCTGTTAGCGCTAGCGTGGACATGGACTTTCAGGCTGTATCTGCCATTCCCGGGGAAAGAAAACAAGTACTTTGAATAGATACCATCATTCTTGACAATGTCAGAACCTAGATATAAAAGAAGGTATAATTTAACAAAGCAAAAGCAAGCAGATTGGTGTGCTTGTGGAAGCCTTCTAGATTCGTCTGTGGACACCAGAATGTAGAAGCAGTAAGCATATTTTTCCCTGACTTGCAATCAATCTGTGCAGCTCTTCTGATTTTGATGATCTGTTAAAAGTGTTGAAGAAGATTTCAGTCTGAAATTAAGATGTCTTTTCATTGTGTGTTAACTGAAAGAATAGCTAATTTCTTAGCAAAATCATCTGTTATTTTATGATAGAGCAGAAGAAGAGTTTCCTTATATCCTTAAAACCCTTCCTTGGAAACACATGCAAAAGTTTCTTCAARTACATTATTCATTTACTATAACCACCATCACAAATTACTGGCAACACATCATTATTGGTAATCTTAACCTAATAAAAATTCTGAGGCATAAAGTACAGGTTGTTCCTGTACACCAGGGAATCCAAATAGTTGAAAAGACAGCTTCCATTATAAAACAGCTTGTGGTATATTTTAAAAGTTAGCATGAATCTCAAAGAATCCTAAAGCACAAGTGAATGGAGCTTGGCAAAACAAGCCTGCTGCCCCAGGAGTTTGGGTGAAACAGGGCCCCTGCATRTGGACCTCTGAAGTGCTTGGTTTTACTTCCTGAAAAGCACTTCTCAAATATGGACYCATTCTCCCAAGGGATCACTTTAATGTTAATTAAAGTGATTAATGTTAATTACCTCTGTGTAAGAATTATTTCCACCCTTGCGGGTTTCTGTCATGAAAATGAAACAAAAATTACATCAAGTATATAAAATATGTGTTTGTGCAAAAAGTAGATTCATTACAGCAGTCTTCTGATATTGTTTTGAAATTCAGTATAGAAATACATTTTATCAAAATAGTATGAAAAATTACCAAAATAACTGGATAATTTGCTGCTCTATTAACAAAATGATGGGCTCTGGAAAACAGACTGTGCTCAGCCTTGCCTTCTGGGCCTGCTTACTACTGAAAACATTTTAAGTTATTGAGCTTTAAAGGCTTCATCCTCTAATGTGCTGAACTTGATCAGTTTGATTAGTGTGAATAGCAACTGATATCTTAAATTAACAGTTAAGTGATAACTAATTGATACGCAGCACATTTCTGATTACTGGCATTTACTGGATTATTGGCTCTGTGCATTTAAATTTATACTCATAATTGATTTACCAAGTGAGAAAATATCTAGAAATAACCCCAATAATCTCAGGTGCACTCATGCACATTACCACTGAGYCATGGCTACTCTGTCTCAGTGCATTACATTACAGAGTACTCAGTAAAGACTGCAGTTGGATGAGACCTTTAATTTAAYTTTCTAGATATTTTCAAATTTATTTCAGGAGTCTTATTACCTGCTCCGTTGTCAAAAAGTTCCAAGGAAACTGGATCTCCATTCTGTGGACTGATAATGGCAGTCACATTTGCTCCAAGAATAGGAGAAAACCCTTGACTAACTTGTACATAGACAACCATTGGATTGGGATAGTCATTTATATCTTTGCTCACATGGGCTTTCACAGCCACCGCAGGTATAGTTGAATTTGCTGCTCGAGAAGTCACCATCATTGTTAGAACTTGAGGAGATGGGTGAATATTCGTCAGGGTGTATATCCATTCCCCTGTCTGGAAAGAAGAATTCAGCCCTTTTAAAATGAAATAACTCTCTTTTGGATAATTTAATTTAAGCTTATTTAAATTCTAATAGCCTGTTTAAACTAAGTAATGCTTAGTTACTTATTAACTGAGTAGCTTTGTTTCTGTCAATGGGAATACTCATAAATATAACTCWGCATGAAAAACTTTTGCAATTTGACCTCCAGACTGTGGTTCTGAAACCATTCCCTATGAGACTTCCTTAATTTCCGTGGACTACTTAAGTGATTAAAGATTACTTTCATGAAGGGCCTTCTTGTGGCATTGAAAAAAATCTGCAACTCTATTTTCCTACTTTCTGGACACTCAAAAAAATTAGAAATGTATGTAATTTTAATATAAAACAAACACTGGAGTTCACTAACAACAGTGATGAGTTTACTAAATTAAGCAGGAATCCCTTTTGTAAGTAGTTCAGAAGGCCTTAATGTAGTCCACATACCTTGCTTTTGTTTGGAAGTGCTATAAATCTATACTTCACAGAAGTCAAGGTACTAGTTTTGGTTAATATTTCTGGTTTCTTCCTCACTAATTTCCATTGGTGAAAAAGATTCCCCCAAACTCTTCAAATGGCAAAGTGATGTAAAAATTATCCTAAAAAGAGAAAGGATTCTAAAGCAAAATTCTTGGGGCTGAGTAAGCAGTTGTAGTTCAGACTTTTGGCAAAATTTTAAAAACTTTTCTAATAGAATTTAGATCTCAGCATCTGAAAGTTCAGTGTATTTGGTCTTTTTCATAATGGTAGGTAACACCATTATGAACATTTTCATTGTTACAAGAATAGTGAATAATGAGTTGAACCAGATGTAAATGAGAAATAAATAAAATTTATACATTTAGATATTGTTCCAGATCCATCACTTCATGTATCTTCATCTATGTACATGTAGCATAAATTTCCATGTTTAAATTCAGATGGAATAGAAAGCAACCTAAAGCTGCTCTGGATGAGAAGATATTGGACACGACCTGTACCTCCTGCACACATCTCATGCAACCTGTCCCCTCTGTGTTAAACCGGTGCATCTGATTTAGCTAATTTAGGTCTGCTTACTGCAGTTTTAAGTTAGATGCATAACTTGCTAGACCTCGAGTCAAATCTATGGCACCTTTTATCCAACAAACCTTTAGAATAAAGTTTGTATGTACAATACAGTAATTTTGAGTGGGACGTTACAGATGAAACAACAGCTCTGTGATGTCATGTATTGCTTAATGTGATAACAGAAAATTGAGTTTCTGGCTACTAACAGGATTCAGAAATTTGGAAATGAGTTTTAAATGAAGTGAAAAGAGGTAGAGAGAAAACCTTAMGGTAGTGCTCTTGAACCTAGCAGGAAATTGCTTTGCACACTGATAGCATGGAGCAGCAGAACAGCATTATCTCATGATTGTACTTACCTTTAATAGAATGCAAACAATGAACAATTAAGATGCTTTTCCACACCTAGCAAGTAAAAAGAGATCTTAAATCTTACCTCTGCAATTCCTGGAATCTGAAGACGAGCTACATGGAAAACTGAATCAATGTCAAAGTCCTTGTTGGTGTAACTTTTCCCACTGGGATCAGACAGTGTGATCTCCRGAGCTCCAGACGTCTGCCAAGTGGCTACAAAGAATGTTTCTCTTCCCACTGTGCTGTCAATAGTCACTGTCCTACGCAGTTCCTTGTACCTGCCAATACTGTCACTAGCACTTTCAATCTATGAAAAAGAAAAAACCATCAGTTCTGAAAATCACATATGCTTACAAAGAAAGGCATTAATTCTCATTTTAAATTATCAAATCTGACAAAAAGCCCCCAAACATGTATTTCTTTCTTTCTATATACCTATTTTTAACTTTCATCTTCTGTAATGGTTTTGGCCTTCATTGTCCTATTTACTTGCACAGATTACCAGATTTTAGTAACAGCTCCATTGAATGGTGGAAATAACCATGAGTCCCTGCCTTGGTTCAGGTTAAAAATGCAACAGCATTGAAAAAGGCTTGCATATTCTGTTACCCAGTTGGATTTTAGGTAAATTACTGCTATTTGTCAAATTAYAGAAAAAATAATCAGCCTATCAACCTGCAACAAAAGGAAATGGGACTATAAATCAAGCTGAATGGTCACTGGGAGAAAATAATATAACAGCTAGGAAAATTTGCTAAGTACTGGTTTTATCAAAACAAACAAACAAACCAAAAAAACCCACTGTGCTTATAAGACAAACCTGAATAGAGTGATTGAAAGTATCTCCACTTCTAGACAAAATTCCACTAAAAACATCCAGTAAGTCACTGAAGTCCAGTCTTTCTGGGACAAAAAACTTCAGCCCTCCTGAAGCAGAGCAAAGATTTTATTTCAAATGCAGTTATTCCATACTACACATGATATGGTCTTTGAATTAGATTCCCAGGATGTAAGTCATGCCACAAAACCCACAGTAGTATTAGGAAGGGAGGACAGCCTCCTCCCCTACCTGCAGACACTAACCCTCTTGTTAGTAAACGTTCTCTCATCAGCCTCAAACTGCCTCTTGAATTAAAATGACAACATGAGCTTACTACTCTGTAATGACTTTTTAAAAATAAGTTCACTTTGCTTTACAAAAACATCCTGATAGTGCTGCAAATCCACTACTACAATTCTAACCAAGTAGAACAGCCTGTCAAGTCAAAGACCTATCTAGGCCACCTGCATAAATGAAGATTATTTTCAAGACAAACACTCAAGGCCAGCTTTTGAAAAGTACCTATGCACACGAATGAGCTGTGCTCTTTATCCAAATGTATAAGAGGAACAAAAGAACAACTAGCAGACACATTTGAAAATTTGTGCCTCACTCTCCAGTTTTGACCCTCTAATACACATTAGTTTACAGAGYAAAATTTAGCCCTGTTCATACATGAATCTTTATTCTTACTTAAATGCTCATACGGGCTTTATAAAATAAGTTTTACTGAGGAATTCAGGGTAAATATAATGTAACCTACTGCTTTCAAACATTTCAGAGCAGTTTAAGCTCATTTTTAAACAGACCTTCAAATTTTAAATTACTTAGAAACCATACCTACTGAAAAATAGAGGTTACTACTGTAAGACCTAAGTATCTAACCAATTCAAGACAAAGGCAAAAGGCTAAAATTTTGCAATGAAATGTCTTTGTGCATTAAGAAATTACAAGCATTTCAAAAAAAGAACACCTAAGAATTTTGCAAGATAGGTATTGATGAAATATGTGAACACTTACAATAGAAACAGTGGCATGCATATTAGAAATTAACAACTCAAGACTAAGGATTAAGAAAAAGCTGCTTGTACACGGCAATTTCTCCTGTGAAATTCAGTCACTGAATGCAATTCTTACTGATTTTGCTACACCCAAGTATCTGTTAAAGTCTAGAATCTTGACAACTTTTGTTTAAATGAGTTCACCATATCATTGATTTTCATTCTGGTTTTAGATCTATGGATCCACTAGCATTACTGATTGGAGATGAAGATGTCTTCATAAGGAATTTTACTCTGTTGACACTACAGCTGCTTTTCTTAGGTAACTTTTGTGACCGCGAACTACATAGCTGAGGCTCACTTCTTGAAATTGTTCAAAAGAGAAATATATTGGCAAGTTCACAGTTTCACACAGGTACACGTACATTGTGCTTTACTAGATGTATCTGAGCTGAATGCTTTCAGGATTGGAGTCATAGTTTGTTCCAATACTTACCTGTCTCTTTGGAGAAATGTTCAATTTCTTTAGCAGCAGAAGACCCAACAGTAATTGTGTGAATGACTGATCCACTGTTAACCATATCAGAAAAACACTTCTTCATACTGTCTTGTCCACCTGTCACCAGTACAATTTCAGATCCATATGTACTTCCATCTTTCTTCCTGATTACCTGAGGCAGAAGGACCAGTATTAACAGAAGCAATAAATCTGACATGGAATTAACTCTGTCATTTTCTTCAAAAGAAAGATAATCAGGAAAGTCCATTGAAATTTAGTGACTGATTTTAGTTTTTGTTATTTTTATACCATAGTATACTATGATATTCTGTACTATGGTATTTCATATACTGTATATACTATACATTCTATACTATGATATTTTTATACCATAGTATACTGTGGTATAGAAATAGCAAAGAATAAAATCAGAATATGCTGCATATGTGTACTATGCAGATACCTTCTGCTTTACTTTCCTTCCCCTCAGGTATTTTTACAGACAAAATCCTCATGGCYTAAGGCTGAGACTACAAACTCTCACTAAAACAGAAAAACAATTAAAATCAGAGCAGAAAGAACATTTCTGCTTCCATATTTCTGCCTTGACATTCTGACAAAGGTTTTTGTCCACGTGGCAGATGAAATCCTGATTATGAACAGGCACCAGAACTGCTGAGTATGCCAACATCATTTTTGTTTTAAACRAAATGAAATGGCAATCTGGACAGTAGAAGTTAGGGCTTATATCGCTCATAAAAGTATGAACTTCTAAAGTTGTAAAGTTTAGAAATRTGTATCATTAGTTTTCTATGTGTATTTATATAAAATGTAAAACCATACAAAGATCATATAGTGTTATTTATAAAAGATGTAAAGATTTAATGGTGAATTTGGGTTATTTTTCTTTTCGTTATTACTAGGTGATTTGTGTGTAATAAGTACACTGGAAGAGTACTATAATTATTTTCAAACAATAAAATAATCAGCTGAAGATATTGAATGTGGCCCAGGAATAGAAATCCTCACAATGAAAACTGGAAATATCCACACAGGAGGTACAAACGGGACCAGGGCTCTCAACACGTCACCTCCAATGCCAGCTGCAGGCCTGCACAGACGTCAGCTCTCTCGCTCCCTGGAGCTGCAGGTAAGTGGGACGCAAGCTGCTTCCGAACATCGTCGCTCACGACCTGACGCACGTAAGCCTTGATCTCTGCCCTGTGACTGAACGTCACAATACCAACATAAGAATATTCTTCCACTATTTGCAGTAGATATAATTCTGCTGCTTGATGCAATCGTTTGATCCAGTTATCCTAAATATAAAAAGAGTAAAAAGCAAACAGTTTTGTAAGTGTATGCAATGAAAGCTGCAAAATATGCAGCAATAGCAATAGCTAAACTTCCTCTGCARAAATATCAACTGGTGAAAGAAAAAACTCATCTAAAAACTTTTTGCAAATTCCAATATTAATTTTGATTAAAATACAAAAGCTTAAATGTGCTCCTCAGCTTATTTCACTGAAGATGAATCCTAGAAAATCAAATGCACTGTAGACAAACTTCTCCATCTCTGTGTAGAGAAGTGCATCTCATCTACAGTGTCTGAAAACATAATCTAGAAAGGTAAAATGCAATAAAATRTATCTGAGTATGAACTTACCCCACTTACAGTCTTAGAAATGTCAAGCACTAAACATATCACTCTATCTCTCTTCTGCAGCAATGAGAAGGAAGGAGGAGTAATGTAGCTGCTGTTGGTCACTGGAGGGTTATTTTTAAAATCTGGGGAGTTTTTGATTACTTCCSATGTGCTTCTGTAATCACACATTCGATTCTGCAGGTTGGGTGCTTCTCTGTTATGGTTATGTTCATCGCAGAATTCAGCCACCTCAGATGGTAAGTAGACAAAAATCAAAAGTAAGCACCAAAGGAAAACCAGAAATAAAAACAGGGATAGGAATGAATCTTCACTGATGGTTCTTGCATATAAGTAGGACATTCACTATTACTAAGCTTATTTTTACATTGATATATATATATATATTACAGTGTATTTACTTAGATAAAAGTTGAAGCAAATGTAATATTTCCAGAGCAAGRATGATAAATTTGCATAGCATTGAAAGAAAATGTTTTTATTTGATTGTACTTACAGATGACAAGCTTTGCATATACATTATTGATGATACTGCAGTTTGATTCCTGTCATGAATAAATGTGCATCCTTCCTTGAAAAGGCCTGTTAGCTTATTAATAACACAGCTGCCTTCAGTACAGGAATTCTTTTCACAGACGTAGATGCCAGTAACATCAGAGGAGCACCTGGGGATAAGGCAGACTGTATTTCCCAGGTACAGCAAGAACATGAGGCTTTTGCACTGTGCTCTGCACTGGACCTATGCAAAGCATATCATTGTAGAAACATATGGATGTACGCTGCAACATGACACAATGAAAAAACACTCATTTTTTTACTTTCCAATCACTTTAGCGTATCAACTGAGAAGAAATGTTACAGTTACAGACGTGTGGCTGACACTGCAAGATGCTGCCAGGCCCTGGAAAGCTCTTAGCAGCTTCCTGGTTTCCTGAGGGCTCAGGGGCTCTTACAGCTCTGTGTCCTTACAGCTTTACTTCTCAGGGCCCCATTTGGCTGTAGGGCAGGGAGGGAAGCGACGGGTGTCCGGTGCACTCTGGCACTCAGCAGCAAAGCTGGGCAGCAGCAGGGCTGAAGGAATGAATCTGCAGTGGGAAAGGCCAAAGCGTGCAGGGTGCCCAGAGCTGGGAGTGKCAAGGTGAGAAACGGAGGCAATGCAGGGGCAAGGAGCATTTCACCATCGCTGCTGAGCCATCAATGAGACAAATGTGCAGAAATGGGTGTGCAGAGAATCACAGGAACCATTCATAAAGCAGGGAGGGTTTTTCATGACGAATCAAGTAAGGACTAAAGGAAAAAGAGGAATACATGAAGAGTTTATACAAACCAGGTTTGTGAAAGTCCACCGAAATGGGCACTGGGAAGGAATAAAATGCTGAATTACCTTGTAACCTTAACCTGGTTCCGCGCAGTTACATAAAAAGGTCTCTCGCTGTCATACTCATCAAAGACCCCCCAGCGAAGGTGGGCCCACTCGTGGACAAAGAGTCGGCCTGTGGGAGGAGGGAATTGCAAATACACAGCAGCAGTGGTCATTGCTTATGTCACTGCATGCCCAAGCAACCAGCAAGGTTAAACAGCAGACTGCCACGCAGCCATTAGCCCTTTATAGAATCAAGTAATTAGTTCTTGAAGCTATGTGTGACTAACTTTAAATACCAACATTTGAAAGTCTTAGCTTTTATGTGTTTTAATATTGGCTTCTATTTTCATAATGTGTTTGAGCTTCAATTCGGTCCATAGAAGATTATAATGAAATGCTGATTCTTTTTAATACAAACTTTTGTAAGAGTGAACCACACGCCAAATTGTAATTAAATATTTAAAATTTGGTGGTGGAATTAGCCACAATGAACCAGTGCTTCCTTGCTTAGGAACAAAAGGTTATCTTTATTTAACAAAGGCTTTGCACAGCACTCAACAGAGAAGTGTACAGAAAATGTACAGGAAAGGGCCAAACAATGCACTTTTCAGTATTCCTCAGTATTTTGCTATATACAACTGAAGAGAAAGCAGAAGAAAATAATGAATATTTACCTCGTGAGCCATAGATATCCATCAAATTATCATTTGCTAGGAAGTTAGGTGTGAAATGGATGTATTTTCCTGTCTGTCCACATGCTCCAGGTTGCAGGGTGTATGGGTCATCTCCATGTTTCCAGTAAGGAGGTGCCACAATGACATCTGCCTAAAAATACACAACAGTAACTTGATTAAGGGCTGAAATATTTTGTGGGTCATGCGCACTGTCCCATGTAAGACAGCCTAACCCGTGGCCAAGCTCCTAACTTCTGCAGAATGACTGCAGGTCCATTTCCCCGCAGCGTAATGAAGCCTTGAAGTGGGAGAATGCTGCACTTTCACTTCCATTAAGGATCTTGGCATATTAGGCTCATTCTTTTTCTGTTGTTTTCTCATGGCTGATGTTGGAGGACTATGCTGGWACAAAGTTTAAGCAAAGCAAGCTTTGCTCAGGGATCTCAGGTGGCCATCTGAGGAACCATCCTCATTTCTAAGTGCCTTTCAGGGGAAAAGAGGCTTTATTTTTTCTGATGACTAAAACCTTTTTGTAAGTTATTGTTGATATCATTACACAGTCTGTCAATAGAATATTTTTAGAATGTCTGCTACAAATATGCTGCTTATGGGGCTGGTCAGAAAGTACCAGTGCCTTTGCAAGTAGATAAAAGATGTATATTACTCCTCTTCTTATTTCCTGCATTTCAGCTACATAAAGTTTTTAACTAATAGGTAAAACAACCATTACGAAATAGCCTCTACTTCTATTATGCCTGTAGCAATGAGCTGTCTTTGCTGCTCTAGTTTCTTTCCATTTCTTGCCTGTCCTCCCTAACGAGGCTTTGAAACTCCACCTAGACTAGTATTACTGCTGTCCTCAGCACATTGTGAGCCAAGAGTTATTAAATGGATGACAGGTTAAGAAAGCATCAGGAAGAAAAACACTGGAGCTTGAAAGAAAAGATTTCTGATGTGTAATAAATAAGAAACCAAGTGGAAAAATAAAACCAAATATCAACAAGAATGTCTGCCAGTCACCAGATTTCTGCTGACAAGGCCCTTATCTATGTTTAACCTGATGCTCTTACAGCCCAGCACGCTCTTGTTCTTAACCTAATTCTTAACCTAGAGCATGGCCCCATGATTTTATTGACAAACATCATTAGCACACAACCCTCAGTATACAGGATAATTTTCTATAGTTCAGAACAGAGGGGGCTGCTACTGAGGTAGAACAGACTAGAATGAAATTTTCTGTAGTTAGAACAGAGGGGGTTGCTACTGAGGTAGAGCAGACTAGAAGGAAATTTTTGTGTTTGCAGACGCTCATTACTTGCATGTTTATTCCTTGCTCATGGAACACAATTTTGCCTTTTTTTAGGGACATTTTCACATGGTCATTTTTTATGTCACTTTTTAAAATCTCAGGTACATTTGGCTACACTAATAAATGTGTGTAAGAGCCCAGATCACGTTCCCTTCCTTAGGACACGCTTTGAGCTTTACCGTGTCATAGGACTCGTGCTTTGGTGCCTYGTAACCCTTCTCAGTCCACGTTGGGGGAATCAGGATCTTCACGCTCCTGAAATGGGCTCTGCCTCTCGTGGCGTTGAAGAGATGGAAAGAAGCTTCCGTGATCATCTCCTGGTATGCGGGCAAGGAAAGGAGCAGGTCACTTGCGTGCATGGCATGTTTGCTTAGTGAGCTGTGTTTTATTAGGGCACTTGCCGGTAAATTTCATAGAGAATGTACCAAGTGACCCGATAACGGCAGTGTAATGATTTCGCCTTTCAGGAAGCCTCTCGTTAATCTTTCTCCTCGCTTTTGGGCGTTGAGCATTTACGGCACTCGCTCCGCGGATCGATAAAACCAGTCACTGGCGGCCAGAGCAGCGCCCGGCCGCCCCCCGCCGCGGCCCTACCTGCAGCCTGGTGAGCAGCTCCGCGTCCTCGCCCACGCGGGGGTGCACGGCGGCCACCAGCCCCTTGTAGCCGCCGCCGCGCAGCACCACAGCCGCCTCTGCCGCGGCCGCCAGCAGCGCCAGCAGCGCGACCCCCGCCGCAGCGCCACGGGACATGGTGCCCCCGCGCCGGCCGTCCCGCCGTGCCTGGTGCTGCCCACACAGCCACGCGGGGCGGCTCCCTCTGCCCCGCCGCGGCCCCCCTGGCAGCGAGCCCTGGCCCGGCCTCCACAGCGGCACCTGGGGCCGAGCGGGGCACCGCACCGACGGGTAGCAGCAGGTTTGGGCAGTGGGGACTGCTGCTCGTGCTGTGGGTGCCCCGGCACTGCCACAGCATCCGCGGCTATCAGGAACTGAGCAGAGGTCTCATAAAGCCAAGAGCAGGCTTCCCTGAGCAGCCCAGCAGAGCATCTCGCTGCCACCCCACACAGAAGGCTTGGCC
Source organism: Nothoprocta perdicaria (assembly GCF_003342845.1). Taxonomy (NCBI): domain Eukaryota; kingdom Metazoa; phylum Chordata; class Aves; order Tinamiformes; family Tinamidae; genus Nothoprocta; species Nothoprocta perdicaria. The sequence continues at coordinate 2,849,946 of NW_020455205.1, read as the reverse complement.
TTGGCTCCTTGTGTTCATTGCGGCCTCCACGCAGGGCTACAGCTGGCCTCACCACTCACTTCCATGCAGCTTCCCGCTCCCCCCCCCATGACACTGGGGAGCTGCCAGCCCCAGCATCATTGCAGGCACCAGCAGGGCTGGGGACCACCAGCTCTACTCGCTGCAGAGCAGGATTTCCCGGGCAGCAGCACTGCCACAATTCCTGCCTGTCTGTGCAATCTRTCACCAAGAAGGGCACTTTGGTCAGATAAAGAAACTCTTCCATGAGTTTCTTTAAAATWGAAGTTACATACTTGGGGGTACACTTTTCTCCTGAAAAGGAATAATAACATAAACTATATATGCTGCACCTTGAGCATACAGTGCTCTTCCCATTATTCCTGTTCTTTTGCCTGGGGAATGGCACTCYGCAAGGTGTCCTCATGTTCATTACTGTAGGGTTTCTCACCAGTGTCCAACCTTGGGCAGCATCCATTGGTACTTGTCCTTGTTCTGGAACCTTGCCSTGCTCACCGGACACTGTGCACTTCCAGGAGAAGAGCTGTAGCCATTTAGGAACTGGGAAGAGCAATTTTCCAGTTGATACCTGGGCTTTGGAGACTGAACAGAATTCAGAGCCCAGCTTGCTGCACAAGAGAAAGTCTACACAAAGAAGTGGATTTAAGTACAGCTTAGTCCTTAAAAGAAATTAAAGAAATTTTTGTCCCCTTTGAAGATCTAAAGTGTCCTACAATTAAATATTGGGCATGGCTGAGTCATCTGACATCACTTTTCCGTATATCTCCACAATCTTGAAAGCTGGAGTCCAAGGAGCTAGAAATGACTCAAGGAGAGGAGGAGTGGCACTAATCCAGCTGGTTTTATAGTGAGCAAGAGGACTGGAAACCCTAAATTACCTAGGTGAGTACTTACAGTAAAGGAAGAACTGCTGTGTCTGTGGTGAGATGTTCCCTAGCACGTTTTGTTCAAGCAGAGTGGAACCAACACTGAATTGGTGTCCTCCAAATGCAGTGCACCTAGATCAATGATGCTTGGGAGACCTGTGATCCCAGTGCTCTGCTGGGACCACATGGGTCCCAGTGCCACATGGGACCCCCGCATGCAGCCRGCTGGTGGCGGGGAGGCCAGGGCAACTTTTACAGGAGAGCGGGGAGAAACGTTGCCACCTTTCTGCCTCCTGGACATCTAGCTCTGAGAGCTCACTGAGAGAAAGGTATTCTGGCAAATATTGCAAAATACGGTGCATAAAGTCATGTTTTATAAACAAGGTAGCATCAAGTTATGAAAAATTAAAAGGATTCGACCTGATGGTGGTGCAGTTGAGCGAATTATACACCAGGGTAACTGTGATTTGTRTTGCCTTTCGTCACAGGAACACTAAGAAATGCTTCAGTTTGAATCACAAAACATTTGTGCAGGCAGGTCACTTGATGAACAGGTTACTTGACTGCTGTTCATTACCAAAGTGTAGTCCCACACGTAGGAGCTTTGGACTCGGGAACTGTTACAGTGTTTATCCGAAATCACTGTCCTCCTTGTAGACACGTCACGAAACACTGAGTATTACGTAATGAGCTATTGCAAATGATATGCAAGCCCAGAGAATGAGGGTACTAATTAATCTAGGGAGGAGACCAGGGAACTAAAAGAACATTTCTCCTTGTAGTAAACTTATGATCTCCTGGATAAAACAGGTTGGTTTTTTTTTTCATTTCTTGGTCATCTTTCCATTTCAGTACTATTAGCAGGAAACCTGTATTTATTTTAAAGGTTGCTAGCTCCTTTTCTGAAAGATATTGTGCCTTCAAAAGTACCTGCACAATATTGTGAGCACTGCATTATATGCTGTTAAAAAGCAGCCAGTTCCATGGCTGGGAAGTGAAAATGGAGACTTCTCTCAATAAGGCACTATTGCCAAGATTACACAATGAACAAAGAAGGCTTTGGCATCTTCAATTTCTGAGCTGGGACTGAAAAGCTCTGTTACACCTTTAAAGCTCAGATAAGCTTTTTCTGCAAGATTTAAAGAAGCCCCTCTCTCCAGCACCTCTTAACTATTGAGTTTATTAAGCAATAGTCAGCTTCTGCAATGTTACATCTCCTGTGGTTTTTTTTCAATATGTAGCTTGTGCAACAGAGACATTTAAATGCAACTTTGAGGACAAAAGTTTGTAGTTTTCCCCTCATGTCTGAGCTCCTGAATGCAGCACTGCCTCTGCAACATGCAGTGCACTCAGCGCTAGATTCACTCCGCTCTCCCCCATTCCCTCTCATGTATTTTAACAAGCCTGCTCCGAAGTCCGCACGACATGCTAGATTTCGATGAAGACAACATGCTAACTAGCCAACAGATAGTGGTTGTTTTATTAGATAAATAATCCTCTCACATCTAGTTGACTGAAAACATTTATTGCTTTATTTTGAAATAAATCTGCTTGAAGGAATGCAGATCTTATCTCTGCTGACCTAGCACAGTCTGGTCTAGGTGTGTAGGATTGTGCTTCCATCTAATGTCCCTGAAGATGGCCAAACCTTCTGCTTCCCAAGGCCTAAGCGTGCTCGACATAAGAGTTTCCAGTGCCTGTTGATAAAGGTCAATGACTATCGAAGCTGGAACACGAAGATTCAAACCTGGATAATGATCAAGAGCAAAGTTTAATAATCATACTGGTGCTATGCACTTGGGGCAAGAGCACTACAATCTCCATAGCAGTGCTCAACTTTGCCAGCTTGTCTGGTGGCTGTGTGCTCTCCATCCAGCAACACAGACGTGCAGAAACATCTGCGTTTGGGTCATGTTGTTAACTCCTAGGGCACAAAACCTCGCTGCACACTGGGTCTGGCCCTGGGCTGCCTGTCACCCCTAGTTATCTGCACGGTCCTGGCTGCTGTGCYGTCCTCCTCCACAGCCTCATCTGCCCATCGCTGAAGACTCACCACACAGAAATTATTTTATTGTTGTGCAGAATAGTGKGTTTCTTGGAAGCTACACATGTTTTAAGTGGCACTGAACAGCATGGACTGCAATAAATCAGATATTGTGCCATAAAACAGTCGTGGTGGCCTCGTAAATGTGTTTGCATTCTGGAAGTCCTAAAAAGAAAAGAAAATCTAGCAATTGCTAAATTTTAACTGAGTCATCTGGCATGACTTACTGAAAAATGTAGCTAAAGAATAGACTCTTAGAAAAACTGAATTTGATAGACATTTGGAATTGTATCTGTGTTGATATGGAGAGCAGTGCACACAAGGCTAGATAGCATCATTTAAAATCACATAAAAGGAGTAATTGTTCCATGCTCAAAACTTCCATTACCAGCAAGGGAAGAAATTACAGCCACTCTGGAATGGTTACAGGCGGTATCAAAAATGTGTTTTATATTAATTTTGATTATTTCTCCCAAGTTTTGGAAGGCTTAAGTGGCCACTTAGGCTGATGTTTACTTGCCATATTATTAAAAATAAAGAATTCAGCCTGTCTTAACTTTTCTCAGACAAATCACATGTCCAGATTATCATTTCTTGTGATCACATAAAGCCATAAATATGAACAAGTTTATATCACACTCGTCTGAATGCCACCTGTCTCGCCAGACACCGACTGCAGCACCTTGGATGCTCTACGAAGCATCGCTACTGCCTTGTCACCTGAGGTGACTCAAGGGCTGCCTCTTTCTGTCTCGTTTGAACAGGTTTATTTGGACAAGTTGGGGTTGTGCACAAGGTGCCGGGACCCCGAGCAGGAAGGGAGGGCAGAGCCGCTTCCCGCCCGCCACGCGCGGCGCGGCCTGCATGGCGCTGGTTGCCCGGGCAGCGGCCGCCGCTGGCGCCTGCGCGGTGAGGGCGGCGGCGYGGCCTGCGCGGGGGCCCTGAGGGGTCCGGCTCCGTTGCGGGGCCTGAAGGCTCCTGCCTCGTGGCGGGTACGAGCAGGGTGCCTGCGCGGCCCCTCGGGGAGGTGGCACCGGGGAGGTCGCGCTGCGGGCACCGCAGTCCCCATGAGGTCGCATGCGCTCGCTGCCGGCGCGCGGGGCAGCTGCATTTGTGTGGCACAAACGGGTGGGCTTTGTGGGTCCCTGTGCAGCTCCAGCGCAAAGTGCCTCACAGCCACGCGTGCGGTACGGGACTGCGGCTCCCTTGGCTTCAGATAAGGCTTCTGCAAGGTTGGGGTTTTCTTGCTTCATTGCAGTGTGTTTCCCGGTGAGACTGACCTGGGGTAGCAGTTGTAGCAGTTGCTTGTTCCTGCAGCAACACTACGTGCTAACATGTACAAACCTCGACAGCGGTAGAGCAGGATGTCATCCCCATCGCCATCACCACCGCCACCCTCACCTGCTCCTGACTGCGCTGTTGGGCCTTTGCTGGGCTCTAGTGTTCGGAAAAGGCTCTTCCTTCCACATGATACTGAGGCAAGTTTGCTCTGTGCCTTTTAAACTTGAGKTTTTTTCCCTTTTGTTTGCTTTGTTCTGAGATTCAAACCATTTTTTTTCTTTYCTGAAATTGCTACCTAACTGCAGATTTCAGAAAATATGTGAGACCAGTGGATGTAAAACTAGGGGAAAAAAAATGTTCATTTCTACCTAAACAGATGACTTAAGATAAACTGAATCCTATGCCTTATCTTCCAAGATAGGGCTCACACTGAATGTGACTAAATACAACAAGGCTCAGCCATGGTTTGCAAACAGGAAAAATGGGTCCAGGTCGGTGGGGAAAGAGAGAGAATCCGTTTCAGAAAGCTGGGGAAATGGAAGACGAGTGCAGTGTGGAGCCAGGCAGGCAGCCGTAACCCAGAGCTCCGGRTGGGCTCTGCAGTGCCCTGTCAGAGCAGGACGGAGTGTCTGGAGAAGGGGACAGGCTGCAGCAGTGCTGAGGACAGAGAGGAGCCCCAGTGCTGGACAAGGAGGCCAGGGGAGCGCGATGCCTTCGTGTAAGAGGTGCCCGTGTCTCCTCTGGGTTTCCTGTTACGGGATAAGGCCCTTTTCCCTTCAGCCCTGTAAAAGGGGGGAAGTCATTGCTGCCTCCAAATGGGATAATGTTTCCGCTGTGCAACATAATACCAATGCCCCAGCAAGAYAAGCTCCAGCTTCCTGGAGGGGAAATTGGTTGCCTTTGCATTATAGGGCCGGTGTCTTCTGTGAGCTATCAGCTTGTGAGCTCATCCTATGATACCACAGGTTTTTACCCATAACAGATTTAACACATTTATTTTATTTTTAAAATTCCTCATAAATGATTCTCCTGGAAATGTGACTTTGTTTATTTCGTTAAATACTATTTGCAGTGCGTGATGCTAAATGTTATATAATTACGAAYTTTTAATTTTAGTTTTAATTATGAACTTTTTTTTTTCAGGGAAAAAGATGTGGGCTGTCTGTCACATCTGGAGAAGGAAAACTCTGTTCACTGATTCAGCCATTTAAAAAACATTATCCAAAAACTACCAATGCTGGCCAAGATGGAAAATATTTTGCTGTTCTAAGTAAAGAACTTGATAGTCTAGAACACCGAGTAAGAAGCCATGTAAGACATAAACATAGAACCAGTATGAAATGCCTTATGTAAATCATTAACTGACATTTAGTCTTATCATCTTTGTTAGATATATTTGAAAGATTTCTTTGTTATGTCCTGTGCACTAAGTTCCTACATGGAAGTACCCCACAGGKTTGTATATGTTTAGAAAGGAAGTAAATCACAATGAAGCCTTGTTTAGTAGCAGTGTAGTATGGACCTTGCACAGAAGCCTCATTAAGTGAAGAATGAAAAGGTCTTTGAAAATTAAATGCATTTTTTCATTGTTAACTTACATAGTTTTCTTTTTCAAAGATACAAAGTTAACCTCTTCCTGCAAGCTGTCAGATGAGTGTTTATTTTGAGCTCAAAAAATCAGTATTTAAAATTTTTTAGAGTTCTCTAGACAATGCAAGCTGTCTTACACCATGAAGTAGTTTTATAGAGAAGTGACTAAAGGGAAGGTAATTATCTGAGAATTGAAAGAGAGTGTGAATAGTTCAGGTTTCCATTTGCTTCTTGATTCTCAAAAGGCTTCTAAACACATCCCTTTCCTCAGATTAAATTCTTTGTGGGCAGAACAACTTTATTGTTTCATGGTAGCAAATCTTGCTCAGTGTAGCCAGAAAGGACTTAAAGCTGAATAAAATGTTTATAAGTTTGCAGTTGATACAGATGAGGAAAACGGGGAACAGAATTGGGGTCTGTGCGCTGAACACGTGGATGAGCAGGAGATCAAGCTTACAGAACTGTCACCAGTACTTAAAAAAGGATTGCAAAAAAACGATGTACAACACAACTTGAATGAAAGTGAGGTGAGAAGGTAAGCATTAGTCAGAGAGCAACGTGATTATATAATTTCACAAAAGAATATGGTTTTAGGCTTCTGTAGCTTAAGAATATGTGCTTGGTCTTTAAGTATTGACTTGTGAAGGCCTGGGTAGAGAGCTGACATAGCTTGGTGTTAGGATATATTGGGTTTCGCATAGGCCCTTGGAAGAAAGACTATTCTTATTTTTTTCATTGTGAAAAACTGCATTTTCAGTGAAAATCTTGCAGCACTACTAATGAATGAAAACCAGTAACCAATGGTAGTGTATTTAGCCAATGTAATTATGTAAGTATAATACAAACATAAATAGTTCAGCTAATAAAAAGTATCTTCAGTTTTTAAAGGATCATTTTGTGGTTAGGAGGAAGCCTACTAGCTTTTTCTAGGACATATTTCTAATGTTAGAGATCCTATTTTGAACTTTCTGCTTCTGGTACAGAATGTCTCTGTAGATGGCAAATATTCTGCTGAGTATGTAGGTAACTAGGTTAAGTTTCACTATGCAGATTTTAAAGAATTTAGGTGTAAAAATTCTTATTACTAAACTAAGTATGTAAGTCTCACTTATTTGGTGATTTATTAACAGAAGTAAAATTGTTTTTGTTATTCTGCATATGATCAGGCAAATGGAGGAGAACAGCGTTTTGCAGGAGGAGCTTTTTGAAGTAGAGATGGCAGTTAATTTAGCAGAGTCATTTTTGCCAACTTTTAAAGACCTCATTGATGGAAAGACAAACGTACGTATGCTTTAACATCACCAACAGTTTGTACACATAGTAAGCACCGAATTCCAAATAAGTTGGTAATCTCTTTCAGTTTCTTGTTTCTATCAGTGTCTGTATTTTTACTTCAGAAAAGCTTACATTTTCAATCTCTGCAAATGATTGTCATAATTATAGAGGCAACAGAAAAGACATTTTGAAAACCACAGGAGAGGTGATTTTCTTGTTTTTAATGTGTATTACAGATTCACAGATTCACAGAACATTTAAGGTTGGAAGGGACCTCTACAGATCATCTAGTCCAACCTTCCTGCTCAAGCAGGCACACCTAGAGCATGTGGCACAGGGCGGCATCCAGGCGGGTTTCGAAGACCTCCAGAGTAGGAGACTCCACAACCTCCCTGGGCAGCCTGTTCCACTGCTCTGTCACCCTAACAGTAAAGAAGTTGCTCCTCACCTGGAGACGGAACTTCCTGTGCTCCAGCTTGTGGCCATTACCCCTCGTCCTATCGCTGGCCACCACTGAGAACAGCCTGTCCCCTTCCTCCCTGCATTCTCCCTTCCTGAACTTATACATATTAATCATATCCCCTCTGAGCCGTCTCTTCTCCAGAGAAAACAGGCCCAGCTCACTCAGCCTCTCTTCATACGAGAGATGTTCCATTCCCTTAATCATCCTGGTTGCCCTTCCCTGGACCCTCTCAAGAAGCTCCACGTCCCTCCTATACTGGGGTGCCCAGAACTGAACACAGTACTCCAGGTGCGGCCTCACCAGAGCTGAGTAGAGGGGCAGAATCACCTCCCTTGACCTGCTGGCAACGCTCCTCCTGATGCAGGCCAGGATCCCATTGGCCTTCTTGGCCACGAGGACACACTGCTCACTCATGGTTAACTTGGTGTCAACCAGGACTCCCAGGTCCCTCTCCGTGGAGGTGCTTTCCAGCAGGTCGACCCCTAATCTGTACTGGTGCCTGGGGTTATTCCTCCCCAGGTGCAGGACCCTGCACTTGTCCTTATTGAACCTCATGAGGTTCCTCTCTGCCCAACTCTCCAGCCTGTCCAGGTCCCTCTGGATAGCAGCACAGCCCTCCGGAGTGTCGGCCACTCCACCCAGCTTGGTGTCATCTGCAAACTTGCTAAGGGTGCATTCCGTGCCCTCGTCCAGGTCATTGATAAACAAGTTGAACAGCACTGGGCCCAGCACTGACCCCTGGGGGACACCACTGGCCACAGGCCTCCAACTGGACTCGGCCCCATTTATCACCACCCTCTGAGCTCTATTATTAGGTATTAGGTGTTACCAGAAACACGAAGGCTGTCAGTGTTTGGTCAGTTCAGTGTTTTTTCATTATTTTTTAGTAACTGATCTCTATAAATTGCCATCTTGGAGTTTCATTTGAAATTTTTTTCAGGAACATTAAAATATTCTAAATAACTGTACGCACACCAGGATGAGGTGACTCCTTTGCTAGGAATCCACAGTAAAACTTTTTATGCTGGTGTTTCCATTTTGCTTTCTCTTTGTAACTAGTTTGATATAACTTTATTTAGTCTGTAAAAGTAAGATTTAGCCTATTGTCAGAAAGAATTACACTTGAATGTAGCACACTGTTGCTGTTTCTGTTAGATTGAAAGACGAAAATGTTTCATACATTATTTAGGCACTAATCTGGCAACATATTTTGTTTTGTTTTGGCTGTGTAGCTGCAAACATTTATATATTTGTGGTGACTATTTTAAGCCACAAATTAAATATTAGTAATAGTTGTTTGAGGGAACATTAGCTCCTTGGTGTATAATATGCTTTTGGTTATATAATTTTAACAAATGTGTAAACTTCCTATATCAGAGATTACAATTATTTCTATACAAGAGGATTTGCTGATAAAAGAATTAGAAACACTCAGAAGCACAAAAAGAGTGTTATGGCTTTTACTGCAAACAGCAGAATGTGTAAAATAATCCAAAGCAATCAAGAACTTCCTGTGGGAGCCATATGTCATAAATAAAGTTCTAGGCAACTGGGCTGTGGAGGAAAGAGGACAACTCATCAGGGAAATACTTTAGAATAAAGGAAGTGCAGGATAAAGGAAGTACTGGGACATCCGTGAGGTGAAGTGCTCCCAGGAGCCTGGGGAGCCGGGTGAGTAGTGACAGGATGTCTGTCCATGCCAGACACAGGTAGTTCCTACCTGTACAGGAAGATTATCATGTAAAAGAGCTTGGGAAGAGCTGCTCTAATGAGTAATACCAAGTTCAGTATATTTCTGAGAGCCAGCACAGCCCAGGCTTAGAATGCAGTTTGACTTGAGAGAGCTGCTCCGACATCTTCTGAACTAGTAATTTTGTACGTCCACAATCCAGGACACCCTATGCTGCTGATAACTCTCTTGTCATTCAGAATTTGGATTAGATCTAATTGTGTAAAATGCTGATTCATTTTATGGCCTTTTTAAACCGTAGGCTTATCTCTTCACTGGTGAAATGAAATGATTGACACTTGCAAGATGCAGGTCCCATTAGTCTGATTTTTTTTTTAATTTAAAAGTTAATCCTCTTCCCTCCAAAAAAAAGAAAGGACTTTTTAAAATGAAAAGAACAGTTGACAGTGGTGTAGTCACATAAATTCTTTGGATTTGCAGCAACAGTGATCTCTCCAAATCCCAAAAGTTTATGATCTCTTTTTTTTGATTTGTATTTCTGGAAAAAGAAGTTCCTGGAAATTAATGTTGATCTTTAAAACTGTTTTGAATTGTACAAGTGCTTTTACTATTTACTTGTTCAAGTAAAACTTTAAAAATTTATAGCATTTAGAGTGTAAGTTAAAATACATGAAGAACCAGGTATGTGGAATAACCATTGTGTTTTTCTGATCTGAGAGATTATGTGCCAAAAATAATATTAAAAATTTAACCCACCAAATCTGAATAGCTCATGAGAGATTTTTTTTTTATGAACCAAATGGCATTTATGCAAAATCAATTATGATCTGAAGTCATTAATTTTTTCCCTCTTCTATCTTGCAGTTAAGCAATAAAAACATTGACATTTTGATGCAGAAGTTAAGTGAAAGTGAAATCCAAAATACTGTAAGAAAATTACATTTTCTGCTTCTTTTTTTCTATGCTGTACACCTAAAAATGGCTAGATCACAGTGTCACACAATTTGACATGGCAGTGGCAAAGCTGAGAATAGGGAGTGTCCCGCTGTCTGGAATTCCTGTTCATATCAACACTGAACCATGAACTATAACTGTCGTTTTATTTTGTCATCTACTTTAGAAGTGATATTTGCCAGGTTTCATTATCCTCTCTGTTACAGGGTTGAATGCATTGCATGTTGTTTTGTATGTACTGTAGACCAAGAGTAATTATTAATAATTCTTAAGGTAAATGAGATAGACATTGTCCTAAAATTGCTTATTGGCTTTGCAATGAAATTAGACCTTCTCTGCTTTTTGTTTGTTTGTTTGTTTTTTGCTCTGCCCAAGTGGCTATTTATTGGTAGCTTGATTCTGCCACAACTCACAAGCATAACCAGATAATTGTACTGTCAAGCAGGTAACACAGTTGTGAATGCAAAAGAAAGCAAAGTTTAAACCACTGATTTGGTTTCATATATTTGTTATCTGTTATCAGTGAGGAAAGAAGCTTAAAACAATTTTCTTCAAGAAAGGAAAAATATTAAATTTTTTTAAACACTTTTTTTTTGAAAAATAACATTTTCCAAAAATAATTTTCTGTTTTTAAAAAGGAAAGGTTGGAAGKTTAAATGTGCCCAGATTCCAAACAAAAAGTAACAAGTCATCTATCACTCAAGTTATTCTGCTTAGAAACACTGATGTTATAATTAAATACTGGTGTTATGAAAAACACTGATGCTAAGATTAGGGTAAGGTGTTAGTGTCATGTAGCAGGTGAGGAAAATTAAGGCACTGAGAGCTGCTCTCCTGTGGCCTGCCTGTGTGGATCAAGCTGTACTGCTGCCAGAAGGGATAAATCTGCTCTCTTTGCTCTCAGCTGTGATCCTATCTTTTCACTAAAGTATTGTCAGTATAAGGGTATCCCTGTGTAAGCTGGGTTAAGAGGGGGTAAGTTTGTCACTGCAATAGTTTTTGCTCCAATCATCTTAAACCCTCAGCTTCCTGTTTGTGATTTATTCAAAGTTCACTCAGCAGTGCACCTGAGAGCATGTCATTTCCAGGTAATATAATGGGTAAATAAAAAGTTTAGAAAACATTCTGCTTATGACTCTTACATTTGAAAAATGTTCTTTATTTGATGGAAAGATTAAACATGCTTGTATAGACCAACCCAAGAGTTAAAATCAACGAGCTCTCCACTCAAAACATGCAGTAGTTGGGTTTTGKTCACAAATATGTTACATCTACTTATATTCTATTTGCCTTTTTTTCTCCTAAAAACACCAGAGAGGTGTGTGTATCATTGCAAATGAAATTGTTATTTTTATAACTGAAATATTTATCAGTGTGTGGTGCTCTTGTGATAAGTACAAATGTTGTGCATAAATAGTAATTTCTTTTTTTTTTTTAATGAAGAATCTCAGGAGAGAAATGCTTGAAAAAGAAAACTATGTTAAAGAACTTGCATCTAGGCTTCAACTTGAAAAAGTGAGTAATCAGTTCCGTAGGAATGAATGCTTTCTCCTAATGTGCTATATTTATAAATTTATAAGTAAGTTTGAATTAAATTTAAACGCTTAATACATCTAATAGCTATTGGTGAACTCTGGTGTTTAATTAAGATTGAGATTGGCTCAGGCCTCATTAGTCAGGATAGAGCTAATCAGTGTGGCCTCATCCTAGTGAGATTGTTAACTAGATGTCTTTGCTCAGCCTTGGCTTTCTGTATTTCTGAGATTACTTCAAGGTTCAATTTATACTGTTAATAGAATCAAATTAAATATGACACATCAATTATGCACACATAGTTTTTAATTTGTTAGTATGGTTGTAATGCTGAAATCAATATGAAATCATATTTTATCCCTCTTTTGAGGATGTTCAAGTGTGGGTTAGAAATTTTGCAGCACAGTAGAAAGAACCTAAATTGCATTATATGGCATATCTTCACAGACTAACAAATTTGTGCTCATTTCTCTTTCTTAGGCCAATGTACAGAAAGCAGACCACCTGACAAGATCAGTAAAAGCAGTACAAACTCACCTGCAATGTCAGATTCAAAAGAAAGAGGTGGAGAATGGTGAATTAAAAGCAAAAATACAGGTTGAAATATTTTTCCATTTTGGGGTTCATTTATAAATTAGTGAGTTACTGTGGTCAGAGCTTAATTCTGATTTGAGAGTTGTGTTAAAATGTCCCTCGATATTCAAAATCTTAAAAGTACAAAGCAGTCCAAAACAAACATTTAGAGTTTGCAGAATCTGCTTACACACATTATCTTAATTGCAAATACTTCCTATAATATTATACTCACAGAGAGCAGCCTGTAGAGTGTATCTAAATGAGAGTGGATCTGTTGAAGAGAAGTTGTGCACACATGGAGGCATTTGCACTCACTCACCTGTACTATGCAAAAATTAGAGGCTATTCCGAAGCAATTGTCCAAGCTTCACATATAGTCAACACAAAGAGGTAACTATGCTGCGAGGGTGAGTTGTTACATGATTTGAGTACTGATCTCTCTTTATTGGCTGTAAAGGAGTCAATAAACCTCTCTGTTACTGACAAAAGCAGTTAAGACTAAAGCGCAACCTTACATTGTTTAAGGTAGATGAGGAGGTAAACAAGAGGTAAGTTTGAGCATTTTTAACAAATGCTGATTTTAGAAGGTAAGGAGGAATAGATCCTGCACCTGAATATGGCCTCAGATTTTAGTATTTCAAACTTGTAAAGAACGTAGGTTGTAAAACAGAAAGCATTGGCTGCAAAATAATGTATTGCTATTTTCCCTCCCCCCCCCCCCCCCCCCCACCTCAATGGCATACATCCACTAAAGCTGTGGGCATTTGAAGTTTGGGAAAGTATGGCAACTCAATTGCAAAAACAATGCCTTTATCTCTCTATAATAAACTCCCAGTAGTTTTTTCTGAAGGAAAATTGCATTCATATTCTACTTAGTTTAGAGTTCAGACAACATTTTCACAAATAATATCTGTATAAGTTAGTCTGATCTGTAACTGTGGTTTCACACAATCTTTATTTAAGAGTTTTATTTGTTTTTCAAAAAATTAGTGAAGTTTATTGCCAGCTCAAATCCTGATGATAGTTATTATTATCTAGACGAACTTGAGGCAGCTTAACTGTATTTTTATGAATTTAATTCTAAATTTACATTTTTCTTAGCCACTGAGTACAGCTCAAAGCACTCATCCTTAGTGTGAGTATGACCTCCTGTGGTTCTAATAGGGGATAACAGTTGTATCAACAACTTGTATCAACGGTTAAAGAAAGCGATACATAGACTGAAGATTTTTATTTGCTCCTTTCCTTTAAGGGTTTATTATTATTATTAAATACCATATTAATAGGAATATATTTAAAGTGTTTCCTTACATATTTGATTTTCATACCTGGAGGTAGTGCTTTTCCTTCCTTCTGAGGCCCAATAATCTGAAACCATCTTTCACATGGCAAAACGCAGACATTTTGCACTGATCATGGGTTAGTTTTAGTACCATTAGCAGGACTTATACTGACTCCTGCTCCCTTATATGCATGATATGGACTTTTTGTATAGCAATTGGCAAATAGCATCATGAATAAGAGTAGCAGATCAATATAGTCAGTAGTTAAATAGCATGTCATTCTAATTCTTATTGCTGTAGAACACATGAGATTATCAGATTGAGACTCAAAAAAAAATCATTGCATGTTTTTATTGTACCTTTCAATCAGTTTGATAAATTAGCAGATTTATTAGTGACTTGAGACAAGTAGACAAGTTTATTACAGTGCTACAGGTAGACAGCCTATTTGATTTGCCATGGTTTGGCAGAAGAGTTAACAGATGATACGAATGGAACTTGCATTTGTCTTTATCTGACTGGTGGTACCTTGTTTGTGTTATCGATGAGCTGTAGCACCTTAAAAATAATCCTGAGATCCTCCTTGAATCACAGTCCAGTATTGATTTTCTCTTAAATCATCATTATTGTTTGAGTGACTGTTATTTTTCCATTCATACTTAAAAAGTGATAGGTAGATGAAAATACAAATGTCAGGAAGTCTGGGTCCCTGGATTGGATGGGATCTGTACAACTACATTCATCAGATGTAAAAGTCTAGTTAAACAGAAACATTGAAACAATAGAGATGGTTATATAGTGACATTTGTAAAACTGAGCCCTAATCTGGGTAGCTTTGTATACATTTGCTGGTATAAATAAATACATTAAAAATGCCTGAAGGCAGCAAAATTAAACACTCAGGAAATGGTAGATATTAGTTGTCCTTGCAATGTTTGATTTACCTCCTGGTGCTTAAGCTTTATAATGGCTTGTATTAACTATATTTAAACCACTTTTATCACTAGGCAATTAATTACATTTCAGCAACTTTAATCACTAGACAAGACAGCACTTAGTCTCCTTTTTTTTCTTTTCTTTTTAACTTCCTGTCTCACTACCCATAGAATACAAAATTTAAGGTAGTATTTCCATAAGCAACAGTTCATTTTCTGTACCATTCTGTTTACTTAATAGAGCACTGAAAGAAGTCAAAGATCTTGTGGGAAAATAGGATATTGTCATGTATTCACAGAGTATATCACAGTGCATAGATTCAAAACAAGACCTAGCCTTTCCTAGTTTTTTGATTTAAAAACCTAAACCCAGTATCTTAACTTTCATATGCAAATTTCATACGTAGCTGATCTCCAGTCTGTTATATGCACGTTCACTGTATGAATTCAGAGACAAGACTGCTACTACATCAGTGAATATCATGAGTAGCATCATTAAGATGTTCTTTACAGAGATCAGATCATGAAACCACTTTTTTAGTTCTTACCTGTGGGTTTAACAGCTGTGCTGTGCCCTCAACATTGAAATTCTCATTCATTTTCAAGCTTAAATTGTGATGGTGAGGTTTTTGTCTTGAGTTTCCCTAGTTATATTTTTTTCCTTGTGTACATGCCTTTGCTCGTTTCTTCTGCCAACCACAGGATTTGACATGGAGAGGCACTAATGCAAATGGGTTGCAAGTGTGGTTGCTATTTCTGATTATGGTAAATCAAAACCTGATTAACAGAGGTTTGTTTGTTTTGTTTTTTTCTTTTATACTGCAGACCCTAGAAAAGAAAATAGCAGAGTGGAAGCTTCAAGCTGCTGAATGCAAACACCAGATTGTTGGCTTAAGGCAAACAAGCGAGCAAAAGAAGACTGCTCTGAAAAAAGCAACCAGGTCCCAGAAACAAAAAGCTAAATGCTTGGAAGCAATTGTAGAAAATATAACCTCCAGAATAAGAGAACGTGTGAGTGACTTTAGAAGATTTTATAGAATTAGAAGGTATTATTTAATGTTATTACGTTACATGATTTATAATTTATGGAATTTTTTTCCGCAGGAAGTTAAACTCTCTGAGATAATGTCCACTTCCAATATCTGGAAAAAACAGCATGATAAGGTATTAGAAGAAAAGACAACRTTAGAAATTCAAGTAGAACATCTTAAGAAGTAAGTTAAACTGCTGATGGTTTATTTTTTTTAGTTCTGTAGTCTTGTAATAATCTTGATACTTAGTTTTGTACTATTCAGTGTTGGCATGTAAACTAGTTTATGTATGTCTTCATATTTTAAACTTCTGAGCTGAATTTGGAAGGTGGAAGCTAGAACAAATTTAAGAATTTTAGCCTTCCCTTTGCAGTATTTCACAACTTTTCTATAACTTCAGTCTGCTGTGTAAGTACAAGAAGTACTTTCCACCCTGTGTACTGAGTCCATTTACCAGGTGCCTTTTAGTTGTACGACAGCTGTTTTGGAGAACTTCCTGTTTCGATAGTCACTGCTTACTTGGGATATTTAGATGTTCTTCCTTTTTGTTGTTGGTGGTGTTCTTTGTTTTTGTATACTTTAGGGAGATGGAACATAAGAACAGTGAAGGAGTAARTAATAAAGTATAGTTTAATCTATCATGCATGTTTTGGAAGCATTATGTTTGAATTTTGTGTACGTTTTTACCTCTCTATTAAGGCAGGTTACAAACCTTTTGGAAGATCTGAGAAAAAAGGAGGAGTGCCGAAGAAACTCAAATGAGGAAATTCTKGCCAAGCTAAGTTCTGCCAACTCTGAAAATGAAAACATTAACCTCGAAAATGAAAAATTAAAGGTGGGGTTATTATTATGAATGAGATTATTGGGTTCTGTTTTATTAACTCTTAAAATTATTTTTCCATATTTTTATCAAGGATTCCCTTGATGTATTGAAAACCAGTACTATTTCTATTGAAACTGAACTGCTAGACTTGCAAGAAAAAACAAAGCTGCAGGAAAACCTTGTGGAACAGTATAAAGATCAGGTGACCTGCATATTTGAAATGTTCAAGTATAGATGGTATTAAGGAAATGATAAAGGTTTTACTCACAATAAAACAAATTTATTGTGTGAAATGAAAGGTTTTGCTTTTTGTTTGATAACATTGTTTCTGTATTTTACCATTTAACAAAAGAACTTTTAGAAATATATATTAAAATATGTTGTGTCCTAGGTGCAAAAATYACAGGGAGAAGCGGAAGAACTGAAATCTAGATATGAAATGGTATTAAATGAAAATAAAACAATAAAAGAAACCAAATGCTTAAAAGTAGATAAGGTAAGTTTTGCAGTATTGAAGTATGGCTCTGTGTGATTTTGTCTAACATGTTTTATTCATATGTTAATGCAACCAGCTCACTAGGAATCATAAGGTACTGTCAGTCTTGCTTTTTCTCTTCTTCCATTCTCAAAACTGAATTTAAGTGCATTAAATGCTTTCCTGCTTGTGATCAATGTGGTGGTGGTGGTGTTTTTCTTTGGATACTGCACAATTGCAAAGAGGTGAGAAATTTTTCCTAGAATTTCAGGAAGTTATTAACTAAGGACTGTTATTGTAGAACTTGAGAATCTGTTGTACTKCTTCTAAAAATAGGATTTTGTTGTTGTTCTTATAACTAGCTCTACAGAAAATCTGCAGAAAGAAGTTGGGTGGGAAGGCAACCTACTGTAAGACTTTGATTTGCAATATAACTTATTCATTTGAACTAGCAGTTAAAGCAGAGAATCCAGGGACTAATTTTAAGTTTTTTCAGTAGATGGAGCTGAATACTGGAATATAGCTAGTGCTTCCTGAGCACCAGAATACCCCCCCAAAAAAAAAAAAAAACCTTTCCTCAGTGCCATTGCTTATTAAAATACATCTTATTTAAGCAATGAAAGTAAGACAAGGACAGATTTTGTATTGCCTGCAATGGAGAGTTTTACAGAATAGGATCAGTCTTTGCAGGGAAGTGTCTTGGATTTTATTTTATTTCATACATATTTTTACATAATTCAGTTGTCAAATGTCCCAGAACTCAAACTTGCACAGCATTTTGAGTGGCTTTTTTTTGCATAAATTATTATGCTCTTTTCAAATACTGCAAAAATTGTGTAATCAGTATTTTTCCTCCAAGATGCCTTGCTTATAAGCCTTTTTGCAAAAGGTATTATAACAAAAAAAAAAAAAAAAGGAGGGGGGACATTGCTCAATAATCTGCTGAAATTAGCCCAACTTCATAGGTATCTACAATGACTGTTACCCAGCCTTTAATGAAATATAAGCAGAGAGAGAGATTTCTGCAGTGGTGAACTTCTAACCTTGTCAGTATTTTATAAAATAGGTGATGTTATACCATGTGTAGCATTCAGATTTATTGCTTACRTGGAAAGCCATCAAGTATTATGACAATTAATTTATGGTTTTTCATTACATTTTTCTCCTGTGATGCTAACGTGCAGGTGAGGGGCAAAATGGAGGTCGACGTAAAGGAGTTAGAACATGTTCGGGACTCGCTGAAAGCAGCTGAAGAAAAGCTGCAAGAATATCAGGAAAAACTTGTGTTTTGTCAAAGGATCCATGCACAGAAGTGCAAAACTCTTAGGGATCTGCAGRTTCAGGTGCTAAGAATATAGCTTTTAAAGATAAGTAAGAAAATGAAGTGGTAGAAATTTTAGGAACACCTTTACCTCCCCTGCCCTTTGTGTGTGTAGCTRTTGAGTCCTTCCTTCAGTTATTTGTTTCACAAAGCAAAAGCCTCTCCTGCACGAATAGTACAATGCAAATAAAACTATTGCCAAGTGTATGCAGTATGTTTCTGAAAAGTCTAGAATTATATTTGCTTTTAGATTTTACGTCTTTTAAATGGGCAAGTCCTTGATTCTTTTGAATAGCTGTGTCACAAGAAGTGTTTTGGAATTCTTCCTTGAAAATAGATGTACAATTCTAATAATTGTTTGTGTGTAGTGGAATAATTTAGTTTCACATTCATTCCAATTTTTATTCTGTAATTTATAAACCAGACAATATTTGCTCAGAGAAATAGCTATAGGTATGCTTTTGATGTTGTTAAAATTTAACGTTTTAATGTTTATTTTGTTAAATCAAAAATATGATTTGAAAAGCTAATTTCTAGCTTACTTATTGTATTTTATTTTTGTAGCCTTAATCTGAATATTCCTAATGTTTTATCTGTTTTTTATGTGTTCTTTAAGTAGATTTTTGTGTTTGAACACAGATTGTTTGAAAGAGTAGAAGAGGAAAGGGGTTTAATCTTCTTCCTATGTTGGTCAGTCACTGGGGAAAACTTACCTTGGCTTCAACTGGAACAGAATGAATGTCTCTGTGTCCCTACAGGCTTTATGTGCCTATAAAAGTAACTTTGGCTTTTCTGTTAAATTTCCTGTCAAGATCATCTCCATACCATCAAATAGCATCAAAATCTGTTTTTGTTGTATCATACTAAGCACTTGGACGAGGAATGCTCATAAATTCTTAAGTCCAACTCTGCCAAGGAAGGAAAGCTTTTAAATGACAATGGATTTTGAGGTACATATGTAAAATTAGGTTTTCCTGAGAAAATGCGAAAAACAAAAAACAAAACAACAACAAAAAAACTTAAATGTAGTGAAATAATAGTGAATGGAACCACTAGTCTCTTGGGACACCTAATTTAAATACACAGCAGTTAAATTTTGGTGTTAAATCA
This sequence comes from Nothoprocta perdicaria, assembly GCF_003342845.1. NCBI lineage: Eukaryota > Metazoa > Chordata > Aves > Tinamiformes > Tinamidae > Nothoprocta > Nothoprocta perdicaria. The sequence continues at coordinate 2,830,678 of NW_020455205.1, read as the reverse complement.
TCATGATGTCCTTCAGAGAGTCTGATGACCCTTGAACCTATGATGCTGGAATCAGGGGAGATGGGTTGACTTCCCCCTTTCTTCTGCTCCTGCTACTGATTGTTGTTTTTTAACTATAAATATCCACCACTTTCTAATATCCTTTGCTAATGGTAAGCTGTCCTTCTGTATTAACAACTGGTCGACCTGACCAGCTCTAGCATTATCGGTTGCATGAGCTCTATGAGAAACTTCTTCAGATATCACTTTTTTACATAGCAGGTCTTAAGTCAACGTATTCAGCTACAGTCTGCTACTTTGATTGTATTTTATTTGGTTTTAATATAACATAGCGCTTTCCTGCTTTTGCAGTTATGTTTTTTGATTAGTATTTTAAGAGGTGACTTTGCCTTGGTCTAGAATATCYTGAACGTTAGTCTCTTCAGTAGAAAAGAATTGTTTTTTCCACAGGAAGAAGACAATATAGCTTTCTTGTACAGTCATTCCTTGGAAGAAAAAACCTGTAACATTCAGAAGAAATATGAAGATCTTAAAAGGTAACTTTTGAATGTGATTGCAGGTTTTTTTTTTTTTTTACTTTCTTACTATAATGAAGACTAATGCATTAATGTCTTTTGCATAAAGGCAGCTAGAAAAGATGGAAAACCAAAATGAAGAACTTGCCAATCAGCTMATGAAACAAGATGAGAGTCTTCAGTGCAGTAAACTGCAGCTTAAAGAGAAAATTGCAGAATGTGATGGTTTAGCTAGGCAACTGGAATCTGCTTTGGAGGAAGGGAGGAAAATGGTATTGATGGTTTAATGTGTCTATTCTTACTTGTGACTTTCTAAAATCCTTAAAATAAATATGCTTGGGAAGGAAAGTTGGRACACAATTACTTTGCAGATAGGAATCAATGATTAAAAACCTACCTGCTGGGAATTCTGTGTTTAAATACGAAYTGCACATTTGGAATTCTCTTGGTGAAATCATGATCCTCCTGAAGTTAGCGACAGAKTTCACTGGAGCAGTGTTTTGCCATGACAAATTGTTCATTGACAAATGAAACAAAATGCTTTAACCATCTGAAATTTAAATCCACAATAATAAGTTTCAGAATAAGAGCTTAGTCTTGCCCTTTTCACATTTTCATTGGCATATGCAACTCACGAGGACTTAAGTGTTGTGATCTTTCTAATCTTAAAGAAAGGCTTTACACATGTTAAATATTAAACAGAGATATGACATTTGCAGAAAGGATACAAACTAAATCCAAGTTACCAAGATGTCCCTGTCTCATTAATTATTATGTTTATTCTGAGTTGAAGCTAGGCCAAATTCAATCAGAATGCTTCCCAGGTTTGTTTAACTTCTGTGAAGTGAAAATGGTGGGAAATAGAATAGGATATAGAGCTGTTAAATATTACAGGAAAGTAATTTATTCTGGACCTTAAGTGAAAGTAAATATACAACCTTTTCTCACTCATTGTCATTATAGGTATCTGAAGAAATGGAAAAAATATCATACAGGCAACAAGCTCTTCACACAAAAATGCTAGTTCTTGAAGTTGAATTAAGAGAGAGAGAAGAAGAGAAAAGACAACTTCTCTGCGTGCTTTATCATGTGAGTAGCATGATAATTCTTCTTTATGGCTTGTTTAGGAAATTACTACATCATTGTTTACATAAAATTATTTTCACTGAAAATACATTTTTAACGGAATCGGTACCTGCATTACAGAACAGCAAATTAATGCAGCTTAMCAATATTTTGTATATTAACATTTCTAAAACACTTACCAGGTGACCAGTCTTAGTAAATCACTGAATGATTGAGTTTACATTCCTTATTCAGTCCAATTTTGCAGTCCTACTGGTTTATGAAGGAGTTTGAAGCTGGTTTCAATTGCTGGGAATAGAAATCCTATTAGCAGGTCTTCTAGACTCTAGTGTTCTTCTGCAGAAATGAAAGACTCAGGATTTTTTTTTTTTTTTTCATGCTTTCTACCTTACACAGTGTTTTCAGCAGCAACAGCAGTGCTTACCTTGAATACTTGATTAGTAGACTGAGCATACATTGACCTGAGCCTACTTAGATCCAAATTTATTTCTCTGTGGAACTTTAGAAAGCAAGTAGAGGTAGGGACATGCATTTGAATTTTTGTCAGGATTTTTAAAATCAGTTTGAAAAGAATACATTTATGATGCTTGTATGGTATCTGTAAATGACTTCACTGCTTATTTTTATGCATCATGTTTTCTTTAAAATCAGTAGTAGAACAATAAATAAGTTTGATGGGAATACAATTAGTGCTTTATTTTTTGATACATGTTTTATTTCTAATTTGCATTGTATCTCTCTCCTTTTTTGCCTTTAGAATGAAAGGCACCAGGAAGTATGCTTGAAAGAGCTGGAGAACAGCCTGCAGAAGTCAGAAAACAAGACCCAGAGCATACAAAATTATATTGATTTTTTGAAAGCCTCATATGTAACAATGTTTGATTGAATTCTTTTCATTCATTATAGTAATAAAGAAACCGTACAACAATTTGCACACTTGTACAAGGTGTGTAAGTGTAGGGTGTTCACACAAAGTCGGAAGTTGCTGTGTGTATTTACCTTGTCTGTGTCCTGTGCTATAGATTCTTATGTGTCTGCTTTCAGCATGGCACACACAGGTGATCACATGTRACCTTTCTGTTTCAGCAGGAGAGGAGAACACCCATAGAATGGGTGCATATTTATTTTGTTAGCAGACATTATATGCCATATTTCATTCATAAGCTTTTCTTCATGTATAAACTTGATTTCCCAAGATGATGATATCTATCCTATTAATACAGATGGGAATTTAGATTCCCCTCCTTTCTTTTCATCATAGTTTAAGGCCAGTGATTGCTGGGATATAGTACCGAAGTAAGACCTACTTATGTACCAGGTAAAACACACATGAATATGTTGAGCTAGTAGAGGGTTAACATGAAAAAATAATATATGATTAAGAAAGTAACATTTATAGATAAGTGCTCATAGAATTGTGATGGCTTTTGAAAAAGAATACTTGCAGGTAAGCTTTGTATATACATAGATATAGAAAAGTGTTAATATGCAGATATAAGTGATATATATTTGCTGACTGAAAGTAGTTCATGCACAGTATAGTAGTTCATGCACAGTATAGTTATAAGATGTACAACATACTATAAATAACTGTTAATGAAATACTGTGTAGTAAGAAGGATACTAATTGACTCTTTCTTCAAATACTCATCGCTTAATGCTTGTTAATGTATGGAAAACCAGAACTTTAAAAAAGCAGCATATGTTTTAAGACTACTTAGGGTTTTCCCTGCTAACCTTGTCTGCCAAGTAGCCTATTATTAGTGGCTTAAGACTTATAGAAAACCTTTTTCTGTTTCCTATCTTGGGCACAAAAACTACTGTGAATTCTGTTGTAAGATATCTCTGATGAAATCTTTCCAGAGAGATAATAAGACYCAATCTTTTCTCTCAGTGTAGCTGCCTCCTTAAGCAATCTCTTGACAGAAGGCATCTAGTGATCATTGAGTTCCATATGGATGACTCACCGGTCCCCTGTGATAGATTTAGCACAAAATCTCTTTTGAATAGTCCTTTTATCTGTTCAGCTGTAAATGAAATCAACACTAGGATTTTTATAGAAATGTTAAAGAGGGCCTGTAGCAGACAGGTCAATGTGCCTTCTACTAGAATTGCATCTTAACACTCTACGTTGCAGAGAAGCAAGAGAGAAGTTTTTTTTATTTTTTATTTTATTTTTTATGTGACAAAATCACTTTGTCAATGTATTCTTTCGGGAAAAGTGGCCTGGCTTCTTCTACTGACAAACTGCTTAGCAGTAGGAGGTCTGTGTACAGCCTTGCTGACTGGGAGGCTTAGAGCTGGCCAGCACAAACAGCGATCAAAGCAGGGCCCGATAGGAAGCGGCCGTGCCACAGCATGAAGGGGATGCAGTGACTCCAGGCAGATTTCTTTTTGCTTTTGTTGCAAAGCTTCCTGTGGATCRGCCTACACACATAGCTCATTTTAAGGCTGACTTACACATACAGCTCATGCATGTTCCTTGCAGCCAAAGATGTGAAGCTGCTGTGCTGATGTCCTCTGATGCACAGTTCAGGCAACCAGAGACATGAATTTACTGTAGTCACCCAAGTACCCTGTCACGCAGTTGGGTTCAGTGTCTTGTATGCTTGTGCCTGAGAAGTAGGCAGGTAGCAGCTGTGAATCAGGAGTAAAGATTCAAAATATTTGAAGGTAGAGTGTTTTATTGCCATCCCTGCACCTGCCACTCATGCTAGTATATATAATGTAATGCTATTCACTTTGACCTTTAAACAGTCTGAAAGGATAGCAAGTGATTAAATTATTCCTACCCAGAGTAGTGTAAGATCTTTACAAATCTGGTTGCATTAAGAACACTGGTATTTCTTTTCAGGAAGTCTGACTTTTTTTTTAATACTGTTTTGACAGACCAGATCACATATCTGATTATCAAATCGCATTACTTTTGCAGCTGATTAATCTGCTTTACTTAGTCATACAAAAAAAAAAGTGTGTAGAGATTCTTTTTCAGTATTGCCTCCCTTTTGTGGCAGAATAAGTTCATTTTATTGTCTGTAAAATTATCAGGGATTTAAATGTTTCATATGTCACTACTTATTTGAAACTTAAAAATAAGAACTGGTTAAACTTTGTATGCTTTTCATCCCAATTTTCAGGAATCTTTGATAACATCTAATTCTAGAGCAGCCCTTCTCCATCCAACAGCCATCTGCAGCTCTCCYATCAGTGGTGCAGGCAAGCAGAGCCCTTGTTCATTATCACCATGACCACATTCCTATTCTTAGTAAAGGTTCCTTTGCAGAGGAGCAGCATACCCTGCTGTGGCAGGGTCCACTTACCAATTTACAACTCCACCCACTAACTGCCACTGGGAATTATAAACTACCACAGCAAGCCATATATTTTTAACAGTCTTAATTTTGCCATCATGTATGCCTTATAAAAGYTGAAGACATTTTTGAAGTGCAAATTACCAATTGGCTTTCAGCTTATTCTTCAACATTGGTTGTTGTCCCAAAGTGGCATTTTACCCTTGAAGAATCAGTATAATAATATGCTGCAAAACATAAACTTTTGTACCAATATCTCATTCATTTTCTGGAGGTTGGCACAAGTCCCAAGAAACGTGAAGAAGGATCCTATATTTCAAGTCTTTTTTGCAAATCTACCAGAGCACAGGTAACCTTTGCTGCTTCTCTCCTTGGTTTTGGTTGCAATTTGTTTCTGAAGTTATTACCCTACAGTATAAAACTAGATCCTGGGTTTATGAATTGCCCAAAACATGGGAGTGGCATGAAGATCTATTTACCTGCTGCTTTCTGGTTAGTTGTTTTGAGATTGCATTGTCCTAACACAGATGACACTTGAACTTAAGTGAAAATTGCTATAGGAAACTTTATCTGCACATCTGGTAGACGTTTACATGTATATAACTTAAAGCACAGAAGTTAYCCCATTGAGATAGTCACTCAGAGACTTTTTTTCTTACAGATTAATTTATAGAGGCAAACAAAATGCTTTATAGAGCTATATGCTGTGTAATGGTGATAGTCTAGAGCTAGTCAGTTGACAGAAATGTCAACCCTGCACGTCAGGATGGAGAGAGGAGTTGTGCTTAAGTAATACAAAATAGGACTTTTGTCTTTCTCCACAGTTAAATACAAGTTGAATGATCTGATTTCTTTTGTTGGAATCCTGACTCCAGATAAGTTTGCTCTTTTAAAGCAAATGAAAATGTTTCATTTCAAATGATTATCCTCTTTTTCTTAAGTTTTGCTTTAACTGAGACTGTGGTTTAGGAGGTTTTAAAATTTCAAACTGTGATTTTCAAAAAGAACTCTGTAATATTTATGTAGGTGCAAAAACTGGAAAGTGCCAGTATTTTTCTCATACTGACTGACAATATCCCAATCTGTAGTAATTCAATACAATTAGAATATACCAGAACTTGAGTCTATGAAGCATGTGCGCATTGGAAATAGACATTTGAATACTTCTTCCCATACTTGTATTTTGTGGGAGATTTCCCCCCC
>NW_020455205.1:2801723-2824438 GCF_003342845.1 Nothoprocta perdicaria | reverse complement strand
GGTCTTACTTGAAAATGCTTTTTGATAGCATTTTCACTCTAGTTTCACAGCAGAAGTAGTACTGCTTAAGTCATGCCTAGAATCTGCATTCTGCTGGGGGCAGTGATGCAAACTGTGTTTCCTGTTTTTTCTAAAATGCTGCTTGCTAGGATTCTGCTATTCTGGCTTCAGTTAGCAAGCCAACATCTGGAAGCAGGACTATTTTATGATTTTTGTACAATAAGTCTTGTTTCTTTCTAGCTGCCTAATCACTTCTCTGTTCTTGGCATTGTATCAGGCTTTGAATGGTAAACATCAAGAATTCCCTTTCCCTTCTGTCTTCCCACTATTTTTTAAAAAATAAAATTCTGTATTACAATGAGAACTTCAGACATTTCTGTCACATTTTGAGCCTTTTTAGTGCCACACCACAGCAAAATATTGGCATTTTTTTTGTGAAAGTGTCTTTCCAGATAGAGTTTTTTCTGTAAGACTGAATAGAACTCTTGAATAGTCAAAGAAAACATGGAAAAGTTAAATATGAACACACAGTTTTTCACAAATCCTCACTGTGTCTTTTGGCAAATTCATATTACTTTAACTGGTCCTCTAGAGTTTGTCCTTTGCCTGGGYAATGTTTGAAGAGAACACCTTCCTTCAAACTTTATTTTTACTTTTTTTTTCCAATAAAATTTCTGAAACCTATTTTGGAAGTCAGATTAAAGTTATGTTAGAAGTACCTTTGCTCACGTAAGAACCTAATGTCCARGTTCTGTAACTACTGCAGCTACAGTGGTAGAAGTGAAAATAGAATTTAGCCCTTAGACGTGTTGCTCGTTTGTATTCTGTCCTTACATTAACTGTGGAGAATTCAGAATCCCAGGATGCTGCACCTCTCAGAGATGGGACAATTCTGCATTAAAGACCTTGTTTTGAATGAACTTTTCATTTTTTTCTCACATGGCACTTCCCAGTGACAGCTGCAATTTGACCAATCAAGTAGTGGAAACAAGAAATCAACGCCAAAAAGACCTCAGGGTGAACTCAGTAATTGTTCTCTGAGGCTGAATTTCTACTGTTTGCCTAAAGCCTAAGTAGCCCAAATCTCAAAGGAAGGCTTATAACAGCAGCTGTCCTTCCTAACATATTCTCTACAAATCTTAGTTTTTCAGGAACCTCCCTAGCTGATATTTTAAAATCTTTTGGTTATTAGTCTCACATCTCTGTTTACTTAAATAGGAGAAAAGTGTGCTTTGCTGTAACTATTAACTCCTGGATAAATATTGKTTTTTGGTAGTGAACCTCATACTTCATTCCTCACGTCAGACTTTGCTTCCCAAAGTATGAAAAGATGCAGCTGAGAAACTGCTTGGATGGATGAGTGATATAAAAGTAGGTCCCAGGTTGCTAGGTTTGATTCCAGACTTTAGTGATTTAACATCTCCTTTGGTCTGATATGATATAAATGGAGCACTTCCAACTCTCCAGTACTGGAGATCATAATGAAGACCCACGTGCCCTTATAAAGTTGTATGAAAGAGCATATGGGTTGCAGAAATCCTTTCAAGGTGATCATCCAAGCAGCTTGTTTTGGATAGATGGATGGATGGATGTCTGGATGTGGGATGGATAGAATTTTAGGTACAATGTCTGATTGTGCTGTCAAGTTGTTCTCAAAGTAAGATTATGTCTGTTGTGATAGATGAGGCCTCTCATGGGGCTTATGATATGTGGTCAGACTTCCTGAATTATGTTACTATTGTGTGTATTTGATTATGCATTCAGAAACTTAAGTCTTTGACTCTCGAAGTCTGGAATTAATTATCTCTGCTTAGCATTTATTACGCTGGAACAGATTAGTCATTCTTTGAACTAGATTATTTCCATACCAATACATTACTCAAGATTAACTTAGACTTATCAAAATTCTATTAATTAAAAATCCATAGGCCATTTAGAAGGGGTTTCCAGGTCAATATTGCCCTCAGAGATCTCTTTAAAAAGTGAAATGTTCTGTTTATTCTACTTTTCTTGTGGCTTTTGATGCCCTTCTTCCTGCTCACCTCTTGACTGCCAGCAGCTAGCATGTCTCCAGGTGCTCGGGGTGAGGGTGCTCGTGGGGCAGGTTCACAGCCCTGTATTTGTATGAGAAATACACATGATGTATCTGAGATGTGCATGCAAATGTGAGGAGGAGTCCTGCAAACAAATGTTTGTGGTTGCACCCCCATTTCAAAATACTCTCCTTTTCTCTGGTGTCCTTGGCATTCCTGGTTAAAATGAACTAATGCTTGCATGCAGCAATGTCTTCAAACTGTTTGGCTTTTACTTTTTCTCCTCCTTGTTTACAAACAGTGTTTACACAGAGTTTCCTCTGAAAAGAAACTCTAGGACCTATGAACTTCAGTCTCTTGGAAGCTTTCTACAACTTTTCCCTGCATCCTCAGACAGGATATTGTCCTTAGYTGAAAAGAAACAAAGACAAAAATATAGTTTTAAGTCACCAAATATGTTCTCCAACAGAAGAGGCAACTCCTGCTCCTAGTCTCTATTTCTATGTACATTTTTTGATACTCTAACGTTAATAATACCCTTTAGAGGTGTTACTACGATTTTATTAAAAATCCATAGGAATTTTGGCAATGACTTCAAAATGGCCGTGTTTTTGTTGTGTGCTCAGCTACTTAGTGTCCTTGGAATAAAAATTTATAGCTGATGCTGGGGTGTTTTATACTATAAAAAATTTTGGGCCAGCTTCAATCTGACCATAACAAGTGCAATTTCCCTTTAGTCCTTGATTGTGTTTCGCATTCTTAGCTTGGACACTTGAAAATTAACTATTAAATGCTCACATTTYCTGCCTGCAGTGTCTAGCCCATGGAACAGAGATATCTTTCATACCTTAGGCCACTTAAATCTGTCAAATATGATTTATTATTTTAGCCAACATAACTCAACTTTAGAATTTAGCAACTGCAGTAAGTTATTGCACTACAAATCATGCTTTTTAAATACGTCCCTAGTAATGTAAAATTTCCAGGTTATGGCACTTGGTAACCATCTGACCTGAATCTATGCATTTGATTTTAATTCTAGAACTCTACTCATTCCTCTCAGTGTTACCACTGTTACCACCAAAATTTTGATGTTGTAAAAGAAAGGAGGTAATGACTGAGCTTGGTAAAGTCAGATGAAGATTCCGGTTACATGTTTACCAGTAAAGCTGGCAACCAGTAAGGACCTATTAAATTCTAGACTTACTGATTATACCTCTGTGGAAATAGCTTGCTTGATATTCTGCTTTTATTCTTCATGGCTCCTTGCTGCATATCAGTATTATATATCAGTATTATATTAATATTTTATTGTATGCTAGTGCTAGCACTGGGGAGGGTGAGGAAATGAAATGAGACACATCATTAATTCTGTCTTTTAACTCGCAGCCTAACTGGATGCTGTCAGATGTCTAGAACTCTTCTAGTCACTCTGAGCCAGAGCATTTGCGCTTCTCCRGGTTACGTGATGCAACTGCTGATAAGTGCCATGGGCTGTTGTACCATAACATCCAGTGGAATTACTCGTAGTACCAGATGCCTAGTAATTTGTGAGGGAAGTGCTACCAAAAGGGAGCATAACTAAGCACTTTTGTCATGAAGGCATTSAAGCATGTCTGTGAGGTTTCTAAGTATCTTTTGGTGCAAAACGTTTGGCTGCTACAACATCCTAGAAAATTCTCAGCACAAATGGAAGAAAACTTAATTATTCTCCATCTTTCATATAAACTAGTATGAACACATTTTGTATATTAAGTTAACGCTGATTCCAGATAGATGTCATTTACGTCAGCTTCATTTTTACCAGATGTTCATTACCAAGTATACTTCACTTGTTTAATATCAACAAGAAGTTCTTGTAGGTTTCCTTTAACCATCATAAGTTACATATACTTTCATATATATATTCAAAACTCATTCACATGGCCCAGCATAAAGCTGTTAATACACTGATATGAAAAAAAATCCTTCCAAGTAGTCCTGATGATGGAAATATATTGAGTAGTTCCCAAGAAGCTTCCGTTCATGGTTGTTTTTCAAAGCAGGTCATTAGGTACATGCGTATTTTTAGTTTTCTAGTCATTTCATGCTAAAAATGCTGAAAAACCTGAATGTGTTTCCAACAGCACTCGGTACTGGCTGTCATGTCCTCCGCTTGATGTTAGCTGTGCTCATGCCCATGACAGCAGCTGCTTCCCTCGGTGTCACCACAGACTTGATGTGATGTCCTCAGGACGTCCCTTCAGCTGCCCGCTCAGGTGCCACCACCTGGGCTCTGAGGACATCTGAGAGCAGTGAGGAACACAATTCCACCCAGGTTCATTCAAACTGAAATACTGTGATTCCCCAACTTGCTGCTCTTATTCATGGATGTGCTTCTCCAGGAGGTACCATTACCAATAACCTATTTGATTGAGTCGTATGAATTTACTCCAGGGGTTACAAACAATTTCTGTCTACTGTTCGCTTTGAACTTCTGTCAGCCCATAAAACATAATGAAGCATTTGTGATCTCATTCTGGTGGGAAAAGTTCCAGATGAAAAGGAATTCTTTTATGTTTCCTTCATTTTATTATCTACAGTTTTAATTCTATAGACTATGGACTGCAGGATAAAAACACTTAATTAACAGTAAGTGTGCTGTGTTGGTTTTGGTGAAATCATTAAAGAGCTTTCTTCAAAAATGCCAGATGGATTATGTTTACGGCTAAAYTAGCACTCTTGATCTGTTTGTAAATGCCTAAAAATAATCTAATATTTATAATAATTTAAATATTTATATATTATATTTATTTAAATATAATACTTACAATAATTTAAATAATTTTTAAATGAGAAGCCTTGTAAAAGTATGTGTATTTGCAAGAATAATACTGCAAAAGGATAGGCTGTAATAAAATAAAAGGGAATTGCCATTTATCAAATCGTACTGCTACCCAGMACTTTAAACAGAGCATCACTTTTCTCCATCTTAATAAAATTAATGGTAATCTCTCCCACCTGCAGATTACATTAACTAACCCYTGTAGCCTGCATAATAAAAAGACTTTGGTTGGTTGGTTAATAATTATTTTCTGTGGGGTCTGGAAGACCTTTGTCAGGGGCCGCAGATACATCCCTAAGGTGCAGCCCAGCAGAGGTACCTGCAGCAGCTCAGCTGGTGCAGCACAGATYTGCTCCAAAACTTTCCCTGATAGTGAGCTCAGGCCAGCAGGCCTACAGTTCCCTGGATTCTCCATCTGAGCCTTCCTGTAGGGCTGTCACACTGGGAAGTCTCCAGTCGTCTGGGTCCTCTCCCCAACAGACCAGAAATGTTAATATTTGTCCCCTGCCCCGTGTGAACTTGCYTGGGCACACGGACACATGGTGAACCTACGATACTAACCATATCCARCTTGTCATAGAACACTTCCAGAAAAATTTAAAGGGTTTTTCCTCCATGCAGACACAAAACCTGTATGCCACAACATACCCGTGGTGTAGCGGGAGCATGGGCACAAAGACAGCAAGTTGGAGGCACCTAAAGTTGCAATTAATGGGGCTGAAGTTGCATATGGATGCTGGCAATCCAGCATCTCACCAAGCACTTCCTGTGGAGGTTGTCTGAGGTAGAAAAATACCAGGACAGTGCTATGTTTATTGGTGCTGAATTGTATGTCTAGTTTACCCACTCTTCATTTTTTTAAAGCTAGTTGCTGTTTCTATCACTGCCTCCAAATAGCTAAGAGTTGAGCTTCTCTGTTTTTCAGATAGAAAAAATATCCTCTTGGATTGTTATTAGAAAACATAGTTTAAATTCTTTTATTAAAGAAATGCGACAAAAACAGTTCTTGGCTAGTCTCATTTTTCAGATCTTGTCTTTGCCTTCATGACTCACCAATTTTCCTTCGTATGCCTGGAGAGAGGAACCCCATCCCTGCAGAGAGCACAGGACAGWTGTAAAAAGACTTCTGTTGGAGAGGGCAATTCCAGCCCTTCATGGCAGGCTATTAATGATGATCACTGCTGCAGGAAGCTCGGTATAATTGTAAATAACACGGCACATGCCTATTGCCATTAAAACATAACTCTTGCCATTAAAACCTAACTCTTGCCATTAAAACATAACTCTGGAGTGTCCAGACTACTAGCATCTGGACTCGGCTGCCCAAGGAGGCATCTCCAGAGGGAGGGCAGAGAGTCAGCAGAGGATCCAGATGAGGTTCTGCATGTGTTCCCAGGGCCATCGCGCTGGAGCACCGCAAACCAGGACCATCAGCTGCATCTTTTCCTTGCTGACAGGCTAGATAAAAAACCATGGAGCATCTTATCCCCTTAGGACTGCCACAGCAAGGCTGGGGCTGTAATGAGAGGGTAGGTTATGTGGGAAGACACAGAGCTACTGCCCTATGGAAAGTTTCCTGTGCTCCACATCGAATAGAAAACAGTCTCCTTGGAAAATTGTAAATAAGGGAACATATGGCACAAATTAGACTGCAAGCACTAAAGAAACTTTGAACTGTAAACATCTTTGGGGTTAGATCTTCTTCAGAGCTATGTTCTGCTCCCACTGGCATAAGCAGATGGATCCTGTAAATATTATTTTACYCATTTATTTTTCAGAATTATTATGTAAGAGAAGTCACTCTGTGTTGCTGGGACTATGCAGGTACCTGTGCACCACACGGGGTGGATCGTGTTGGAGAGCACGGTCCCTGTCCCAAAAGTGGATCCTATAGTGAGCAGGATCATCACTTTCACTGTGCTTTATATCTAAATACACTAGATTTTCAGCAAAATCAGTACTGAAATCCACCAAGCTCAGGGTAGAGGTTTTTCCTCAGAATTTTTGGAGATTGTTCCATAACAAGAATGTTTATCTAATAAACACAGAACAATTTATGGGGAAGTGCTTGTTATTAGATTTAGCACACTTTTTTCCCATTATTAACTGTTAGGTATTATGAATAGAAATCTCATACATGGCGATGTTCTGAAAACAAAACCCATCTGTTCCCTTTACAAATAGCTTTATAGCAGAAAATAATCCCTGAGATTTTTGTAACCCATAGAGAAGAATAGAAAAAAATATTTGCTTCTAAAGTGGAAAAAAAAAAAAGATTTTTTAATGCTTAAAAACAGAAAAGCTAATAAAAGGTTATATCTTCCTTTAAAATATGGTCCCCTCAAACAAGACATTCATAATTTTAAACATGCTATGAGTCTTATGAAATGGAGGTGAAAGTTAATTTCTCTAGACAAATAATAATTAACTTTAAAAAGAATCACCTTAAAGATGACTTTTCATTTGGATGTAAGAACATGACTTAATAAAACTGGCCAACAAGAATGAACACTGACTTTTAAAAGCATGTATGGACTTTATAAAATAAAAATTGTGGCTGGTGAAGGGGGAGATCAGATTTTGCAAGTTCTCAGGGACTTGTTTTCAGCTTCCACCATGCACCTACTGTGAGAACTTCACCTATGCTGCGTTAGGCATCAGTGACTAGGAACAACAGAACAAGATGTGAAATTATCATAGAGATGTGGAACCGGGATATGTTGCTCCCTTCGGTTAAAATGTTCATGTTATTTCCATGTTTTGTATTTGAGGTTTTTAATTTATTTGTGTTTTACTTCTAGGAGAGCTAGTGGGGAAGCAGAGTGTGCAGCGCAGTGCGGCTAGCGGAGCTGTGGTGTCCCCACGCCTGGGCACCGCGACCTCCCTGCCCGTGCAGGACGGCACGGAAGGATCCCGCAGGCGGCAGCCGCAGACGGAGCCTGCTCAGGAGCAGCTGGGCTCTGGCAGCAGGTTCTAGCACATATTTTACCTCTCTCTTCTCTCACTCACATCTGGAGGGTATTTATACACTACGAAGTGCGGGAGAGCCAAAGCTAAACATATGGATCTAACCCATTTCACCTAAAGAGGTGAAAAGTGGGTGTTTGGATATTACCAGGTCTGTAGCTGGCAGTAACATAAACAGTGTGTAAATCTCCCTGGGCTGGAGGTACCGGCCCAGRACAGCCTGAGCTGCCCCCGAGCACGAGAGCGCCGGGGTGGGGAGGAGGGACACAGCATGAGGAGAGGCAATATCGCCCCTCTGCTAAATATCGAGATGCTTCCATACCAGCCTCCAAAAGATGCAGGGAAAACACTCGGCTCTGCTTCTCCTGTGCAAAGCACCTGCTTCGGGGTTTGCTGAGTGGCAGGAAAGGACCCTCATTAGTTAGTTGTGGCTGGATTAGCAATGCCACCTTTAATGAGGCTAACCCAGCTGACCAGCCACGTGCCTTATTTTCACGTTGGCGCCCAGCTTGGCGCCTCCTCCTCCTCTTCTTCCTCCTCCTGCGCAGCCCTATCAGCCAGCAACTTACACCAGCATGTGTTTGTTTCTCTAGGGAGCTGCTTTATCAGCTGGATCTGTTGCAAAAGGTGATAAGAGAATGACGGTGGGTACCGCGTAAATCAGCCTAGCCTGGAGTCGGATGCTGCGCTCGGGAGCRGAGGCCGCGCTCTTCAGAGGTTCACTCACACGGGTAGGAAGGTGCCTGCAGATCCCGGCAGCTGCAACAGACTGCAGCGGGGCACACGAGCCCCTTCCCTTCCCACTTGCTTTAGAAGTTCAAAGACCACATAAATGTATCCTCTCTTTTTCTGGTTTTCCCTCCCCAAAGCTGAGGCAAGGGCAGGTGCCCCTTGGGCAGAGCATTTAACCTCCCTCTGGGGACTATCCCCAACTATAGAGGGTGCTGCAAGCCTGAGGAGGCAGGACCAGGTAAATAACATAGTTGAGAATAAGACCCAAAACACGGGCAGCAGATGACAGATGCTGCAGCCCCTCATGCCAGGCACGATGCCAGCAGCAGCCCCARCTACCACCCCACCTGGGCACTGTTGTCTCTAATTACAAAGAGAGGCTCAGAGCCTCATTAACTGCTCTCCTACAAAACCCTGTAGCTGAAGCAGGGCAGTTTGCTGCTAGGCAGAGGTTGCTGTGGGGTCTTCCTACAGAAGAGGCTTTCTGKTTTTTTCCCCCCTCCTTTCTTTCTCCCTCTTTCCCTCTCTTTCTTCCTCTTGCTTGAACAAAAGTTAGTCCTATGCTGTTTTGGGTTCCTCCCTATGAAGGCWTGTGTAAGTGAGACTGTCATACATGCTGGGGAGGAGCAGCAGGTTAGTGGGACTGATGTTTTTTAACTAAGTTGTTATTTTGTTGAATGGTGTTTAGCTTCTTGCCTGCTCTTTTGGAAGAAAACAGATGTGATTAATGCTGTAGCTGCTGAGAGCGGCTTGGCTGAAGGTGCTGAAGCCAGCCCTGCGTGCAGGGGTGGGCTCTGCTTCTGCTGTTCTCTGTCTGCCTCTTGTTGTCTCCTACAGCACTGCATGTGAGTGTCTCAAAGCTCATCCACAAAGGGCTGTGGAATTAAATGACTATTGTGTTTTCTGAGTGTCCTGCTAGTGCACATGATTGTAGCTGTATCTACAAATGCCTCTAGATGCCTCTAGACATCCCTTGCCCAGGTCTGCAGTCACAAGGCTTCATCTTACCTTAGTTTCCCTCTTGCAGYCTTGATGTAAGGCTAATGGGAATAGGCAAAGCAACACCTCTGTTTTAAAGCTTGGGAAAACATCTGTGAGACTGCTATGTGTCTATTGTGAAGGCTCTGGTCTATAATAACCTGCTCTTTTTCCTCCTGTGGGATGAGGTGGGTGGCAGACTTTCTAATAGTTCCTACTCAGAATGGATGCCTTGAAAAAATAAGGTGTTCAGAGAGCAATGGAAAAAGTAGGAAAGAGCAGATAGTTTTATCCAATGTGTGATTCCATCCAGTACTATTGCATATTCTTTTGCACCTAATTTAGGAGTGCAACTACCTTAAGGCTATGTCCCTGCACTGTCACTGGGAAGAGATGGGGCTTCTGGTGAACTGGGCTGGCATCCCATGGAAAGCTGGTGGTTTTAGTAAATTACTTAAAAACTGTCACTAATGGTGTTTGTTTAGCTCCAGAAAAGGAATTCACAGCAAGCTTGCACCAAGCCAATCTCCTTCAAATGCTGCAGACTTTCACTGCTACAAGCACAGAGCTTTCTCAACTAAAAAATAACAAATCACGAAAAGCTCTCRGCTCCAGTGCTTCCCACTGGCCTTGTCAGCGTGCATTTAAACATCCTGCTAAAAGAGCAAGATGGAAAATGCCCTGAACTTTTACCTTCCTGAGGAGCGAGACCTGCAGGGCTGTAGGTGCTGGAGGGACAGCTGCACACTCAGCTCCCCTCTAGCTGTACATATCGACTGCAAAGCATTTACATTAAAAAGTAGTGATTTACTGAATGTGTTGGGAAATGATGTAAACATCCTCTAGGTCATTAGAGTGTTTAGATAAACCAGAAGAGACTAACAGGGGTCTTGAAGACTGTGTGTGTGTGAGCCCAGAAACRCTGTGGACCCAAATGCAGCTGGCAGTGCATGTGTTGGCCCCAGGTTTGCCACGTAATGGCAAGAGGCAGTGGCTGGGCACCTGCTGCCAGCCAGACTGAACCTGACTGCTGTGCATGGCACCTGGCTCTCCCGCCTGGCAGTTYGGGACCCTGTGGTGCTCTTAGCTGGGTATCTGTCTTGTCCAACACAAAACACAGGGTGCTTTGCACTAGCTCATTTCACAGTGAGCAGGTATATGCCACAAAGCTCTTTCCCAACACAGACACTATATGAATCCGAATTAGTCTTGTAATTAAACCTCACTGATCTCCTCATTATTTGGGAGACCCTGGCTGTGGTTGAGCAACACATGTAAGCCCTAGCTGACCCATCTAAATGCAAAAGCCTCTTCCTATCCTTCATGCATGATATGACTAGATGGGCACCTGAATGTAGGCTGACTCTGTGMAAAGCCTGAGATGACACTGGTAAAGAATGGTCGAACTTGGTGAAAGCCACTTCTATAATGGGGCCTCTCTCTCTGGAATGCAAGGCCAAGCTGGTCTAGTTTTACCAGCTGGGATGGGGGAAATGGGATGTGGGCAAAGTCCCCTCCTTCCTTCTATAAATGTTTCTTCCTTGATGAATGGCTGTCTCACTGCTTCTGTTTCTATTGCTTAACTTAGAGCAAGACTATATATTTGCACCCCTACAGCTAGCAGTGTCTTTAATTATATGTGTCTTTATATGTCCAAGGAAAATTTCAGGTTTGAAAAGGGATGGAGAGTAAAGTTTTCTATATTTGTAGGGCTATGCATTTTTTCTCATCCAGCATTTCCCGTAAAGACATCTGGGACTGATTCTCCYTTATGGTAAGGCTGCTTTGCATGAAAGCAGAGGGGAATTTGAAGCATGGATGATATCTTTTGCTAAAGAAATGCTGGGGGGCTTTGTCAGGAATGGGAGCCCATCAGAGTTGAGGTGTTTTGTGTAACAGTTCTGGTCTGAGTTACGGTGCCTGGGAACTCCCACAGTATTGCTATGTGACACTTGGATGTCGTCTTGTCTGTTGCTAGTGCGGTTTATGAGAAGTACATCTCTGGTTTGAGAAGTAAGTTGAGAACGYGGGGAGGGCCAAGGCCAAAGCAAAACAGTGGAAAGTTCTTGCTGTAAAGCCAATGAAAATCACTACAAATTTCCATTGGACCTGGCCCTTGAGCAGTGTTTGACTGCACAAAATGGCAGTTTGTGTGGCTTTAGAGTGTGAGTTGCTTTCAGTCAAACGGATCTCTAGCACTTTTCAAAACATGTGTTATCCCCATGGCTTATTTACAGCACCTGCATTCTTGCTGCTTAGTTTTCTTCATGAATGAATCCTTGGGAAATGTAACCAGCCACCAGCTGTTGTCATTTTTTCAGCTACTTGTAGTATTCTTCGATCCCAACAACCCACCTGTCAGAAAGTCAGAATTTGCTTCTTTCTAGAAAAGAAAACCTGGCAAAAGCTGGCACAGCTTCCACCCTTCTTTCTAAGCAGGAAMTGCAGTCTCTTCCATTTCCTCTTCTGAAATGAGACTGGAAAACTCATCAGGAAGATGCGTTTCTTCATTCAAGAGACTGTTCAATCAGGAAATGAAATGGAAAAGTAATCTATGCTGAGTATTTTCTGGTGTTTTTTTACTATTTAATATTCTGGGAGATGGCTCCTTTGAATGCCTTGTCACCAGGTCAGTTCAGYATCTCAAGCCAGGTGGCAATATATAGTATGCTACATAGATGTCAATGTTTTTTGCTGAATCATCAAGCAAAAGAGAGAGAAAAAAAGCTTCACTTACTTTTAAGTACAATTCAGAAGATATATTTAAGTATCTTGAGAATGAACCTTCCTTCAGCTTTCTTGTTCATGTCATTTGTTGGCCAGAGAAGGGTTCCAGGAAGTCAGTGATGTGCCTTTTTCCTTGATGAGCCAAAACAAAACAAAAAACAGGCCATTGCCAACAAAGTTCAGCAGACCTGATTTTTACCTTGCTCATATTGATGTAAATCTAGAATATCCTCATGGGATTCAGGATAGCTAGCACAAAACAAAATAAATGAGAACAGAACTGACTACAGAAGTGATAGAAGCAGCTGAACTCATGGTGACTATACATCTAAATAAGCTCTTTTGATTCAGTTTTATATTGGCTAAGTCCCTTTATGATCAAGAACTACAGTATTTGCTGAAGCAACTAAGGCAGTGGGGATAAGGCTGAACACTGCCAGCCCAGCCTACAGCTGCAGAAGAAGCAATGTGACTCCCCGTAGATCAGAACGGATCCTCCTCCTGAGGTGAAACACAGGACTTGAGCCTGTGCCCAGCGCCTCTGTGGAGGTTTCTGAGGGCAGCTCCGAAAGGTTCTCCCATCRGTGGCCTCTTGGTCACAGCTGCTTAGGGCAAAAGCCATGGGCAGTCCAAAGTGARCTGCCATCCTTAGGGCACAGAGTGCCTTTATTGTCCACTTGGAAGGTGTGAAGGACCTGAAATGGTCCTAAATTGCTTTTCCCCTTCTAGCTCTATTTTTCATTCTCCTGGAGTCAGATAGTATTTCCATATCGCACTAGTTAGGTTCACTAAGCAACAGTACGAGTCCTGCTGTGCCTATACCCTACCCCATGGTTATGTTTTCACCTGTAATGCAGTGGATTGACCRGGTCACAGAGCAAGGAGTGGGGTGGAGTCTGCTTCCCTCTGTCCATTCCTCCTGCTCCACTTTGTGTGTGGAGATGATGCTGTTATGCTGCCTCTGTGCTTGTTCCATGTGGCATTAGAAACCTGAATCCTTTCAGCTCTGGTGAAAAGGCAGCTAAGCCTAAAGGCAGCTAAGCCTAAAGGCAACTGTGAGCAAAACTGTCCACCTCCAGTTCTTGCATAAGGTGGCTGTAGAGCGGTCCCAACGGCAAGGCTTTGGAAGCAGCCTAACTATACACTGCTCGTGCTCAAAGCAAACAAGCTCTGGTTGAGAAATGCCTTTTGCTCACAAAGAGATTGATGTCCTAAATGTGTGACACTACTAACCTCCATGTTTGGCATCTATCTTCTTCCAGACTTAAAACTTTAAGTTTTAAAATTGTTTGTGTAGAAACTGTGGATCCTGTAAACTGCCCTTTCGAAGGCTCTGAGCAAATGCACACTTGCAGCTATTTTTTTTCCAATTGTGTGACAGGTCTGCTAAAAGTGTAAGGCCTTAAGGACTATTCCATTCAGGTTGATAGATGATGGTGGAATTAGCTGTTCTCTTAAGTCTCATCTAAATATAAAACAACAATAAAACTTTACTTCTCTTAGTACGTGAGTAAATAAAGAAGGAAAGAGTTTCTTCCCACATGTATACTCTTTTAGCAGTCATTGAGACCACCTCAGAGTCTCAGTTCAACAACTAGCACCTTCTTGCTGTTATAGCTTCTCATGGCTGCTATGGATTTTTCTGTTTCTGTCAGGACACAATTATTCACAAGCTGCTTGAAAATAAGTCGTCTTGCCCACAAATGCCTATGTGGTTTTGGATGATGTTGCAAGGGCTCTTGATAATGTCCTGGCTGCTCATGTCTGAGTTGTGAGTCTGAGTATTTCCCAAAATTCATGTATCTGTGTGCATTTCTTTGCATTTGAAACAGCTGGCTCAGGAACATGCAAGAGGATTGGTGGGAAATTTGTCTCGCTGCTCTACTCGCAGCAAATTCCTACTGTATCACATCCAGGGTTGCACAACAGCAAACTAAAATAAAAACTGAATCTGACAAAGGGAAGCAGACCAAAATAAACCTCCAGTGTGGGATGTCATTACCTGGCATTCGGAGAGCAATTCAGGATAYTCATACAATTGGCTATAATGTTTCCTGAGGTAAATTATGCTGTCAACAGGCAGCACAAAAGTAATTTAACAAATGTCAGGACATCTTACAAAAACAAGAGAAAAAAAAATGTAAAAGTACAAGGGCATGATGAAGCTATTGTATGATTTGTCATGAGAACCAGCACATTATTAGGAAAGCTGTTTCTAACATTTTGAAAGCACTTTGAGCAGTTAGAATCCAGCTGGCTAAGCTGACTTCTTATCTTTTAAGTATGTTGGCTGGAAAAGAGGAAAACTTTTTTTTTAATAGGGAAGAAATGATTTCAAAATGTCATTGTAGTTTCTGTTGAGTTGCTGATAACTTATCTTGGCCTTTTAATGATAACCACTGGGATGCATGTAATTGAATTAATATTATTGATTTGATCTAAAAATAATTTTATCCTATCTTAAATCCCCATACAGATATTTACTGTATTTTCAAGTTTTTTTACTTAAGATAGCTGGGTATAGAATATATTAAAGAATTATCAGTGGGAGGGGAAAAGCACAACACAGAATTACAAAAAAGAGGTAGCTTATGCTTGTATGCAACAGAACATAATGCACTGGGTGAGTTACCCAAGAAAAACCTTCCTTGTTTGGCAATGCTAATGTCTTTTATGAAAGGTTATCAAATGACTCCAATAAGACTTTTATTTAAGACTCATATARCTCAAATGCCACGTATAGGACGGAGCTATATGAATTGCTAGGGGTTGACTAATCAGGTTTGCAGCATTGTGGCTGGCTGCAACAAGCGCCTTGGTACCTCCCTCCCCAGGGAGCACAAGCTCATTTGTCAAGGAAAGCCAATTATCATATAATACCCCAAACTGTGCCACCCTGGGCAAAGTAACTAATCTGGCTTTATGCTTTTGCACAGCAAAATGTGGTGGCAAGTAGCAGGAAGAGGCACAATGTGTGGTGGCCTAGCCTGCTGCAGTAAAAGTGCTGAAGAATGGGATACCTCGAACTCTTGGGACACAGATATAACTGAACTAAACGGAGAAAATAGTGTATTTATAATAGTGCAGGGTTTTTCACTGCCAAGTAGCTGCTGCCATAAGAGAAATGAGATTCATTTCCAGGGCTTGCTCTTCTCTTGAGTAATTCTTCTGAGAATTAGTAATGTTTGCAGTGGTAGAGAAATGCAGAGGAATCCCAAGGTTTTTAAGGTATTTCTGTTGTTCAAATTTGTTTTCAGATTATGAAGTGGCATTTATCATATGTACATACATATCCTCACCCCTAACCCATGAAATTTCAGTCATCTGGTATGTTTGGTGCAAGTTCTCYACACTTTTTATTGTTGTGCTTACAACTAGTGACTCTGGATGCAGTACAGCCTATTTATGTGCTTTGTAAACACTCCATTCTTCAAATACTTTGCGGTATCATTTTCCTTGGTCTCTTTAGGGAAKATTGTCAAATGACTGAAGCAGCTGAAGAGAGAAAGAATGGAAAATAAATCACGTAATACCAACAAGGAAGCAATTGTCATTGTTAGCAAAYATGTCAACTCTAAATTACTTGTGAATTTGGAATAATGTGTTACTTGCTGCTATATGCAATCAGGGCTTTTTTGTTAACTATGTGATTTTTTTTTATTTTAAAAGGCAAAAATAATAATCTGTGAACTTCACAAATYGTGTATTTTCTCTGGCTGCAGGCCCTGAGCTGGCTCTGCTGAGCACCAGGAGGAGCAAAGTTCTCTGTAGCCAGGGTGAGGAGGCAATGGGTTTCCTGGCACCCTCCTGCCATGCTGCCTTGTAGCTGCTCAGGAGGGACTAACACCAATCCTGAAGGTATAATCTGGTTTCCATGCCCATCCAGCCACCCTTAACTAAATTTGGACCTTTGGGATTCAAGTTTGCCCTTGGATTTCTGCTGTCAATGGCAGCTTTCCTATTGCTGAGCTCTGGAGCACAAGCCGCAASAGCTCTGGCTTGTTCACAGACCTCTTGCACAATTTAAATGAAGCAACTGAGAAATGAACACCTGAAGAAGTCTTCTTCTTTAAACACAAGTAACTAAGGACTGCCGTATAGGTGTCTGCAGTGCCTAAGTTCCATGGCACAGAGCAAGCAGCTCTGGTGCTATGAGGAGCTGCACATTGGTGAATGCTCAGGCTTGGWGCTGTGCCCCTGCGCTCGGTGCTGCTGCTGGCAGTCATGCCCTGCCAGCCCCYTTCAGAAATACTGCAAGCTCTGTTGTGGTGGCTTGGTTTCCCTCTGCAGGAGTCTACCTGTGGAGCAGCTTCAGAGCCCATCGTGCCTCTGATGGCTGCCATGGATGTACTGGCTTGTCCGTGTCCCCATTCTGCAGCTGGGACAAGGGGGATGTTGGTATGAGCTGTGTGATACATCTATGCTTGCATCTATTCCAGACTCCAAAGTGTGGAAAATGGAGTTGTGGAAAGGCAAGAGGAGCTGCTGGCAGTTTGGTGCATTCAGAAATTCAGAGCTCCTCCATAAAACCCACAGCTTCATTTGACAGTTCCTGGGATTTTTCTAAGGTAAACTCCACCTGGCAGAGGTCATATTGGCAAAAATGAGAGTTCTGCTCATAGAAAAATGTGTCAAGGAAATATCTGGATAGATTTGAAGAAAGGCTTTCATCCTGGAAAATTTAACACCTTTTGATTACCAGCTTCCTCTGGAGTATGCTTTGGTATTTGACAAATGTGGTGTTCTAGCACCCTGGGAATATTCCAAGTGATCTCCCAAATTTTAACAGGAAGTCTGGTTATAATCAACTTCATGTTGCCCCAGCTACCCCAGTGAACTGCAAAACAAAGGAAAAAGGTTGCGGGGGGGAGGGAATCTAAGTTGTAATGAGCACCAAACTTAGGGAAATGATTTTGTGGTAAGGAATCATGTCACTGCAAGAGTAAAATATTCTGAAAGCATCTAGAGATGTTCATTGGACTTCTCAGTGTGCATTTAAACTATTAAAATATCTCCTAACATAAGAGAAATTATCCTTGCGGTTCCTTGTCAAGGAATAAACTAGTAATTTTTTGAAAAATCTTTAAAAACTATRTTTTTTCAACAGGCAAATAGCAATGCCATTACACTGATGTATGTAATTTTGTGTCATTGCAACTTATTAAGAATATGGCACTTCAGAAAAGAGTAGTTAGCTTGCATGTCTTAGGTAATCAGTTTAAAGCTAAGCGTATGATAACCACAAATGTAATTTTGTTGCAAGTATATTCTAATATSACATATACTAAGTGATCCCCAAGCTATAAAATAAAAACAGAACAAACTATAGATTTTTAACCTTTTTCTTGTTGGTTTTGGGAAGGCCTCAGTTCTGGTCTGTGCTGATACCTCTGGGCTAAGAAGCAGCCTGTGCTGCCTTGCTGGGCGGCTGGGGCTCTTCTGGTGGTGACAGCTCAATGGGTGCTGCTTCCTGAGCAGCTCCAAGGGCTGCAGCAGAAGGGTCTGATTCCTTCTTCCTCGCTCTTGGACTGAACAAAAGYCTCCTTGAGTTTAAGGGAAGGAATTAGTTGAACCCAGATTCATCTCTAGCATGACCTGAGCACCAGCTGGAGGCCTGTGAGATAAATAACACACAACCATATAAAGGCTCCAGTGGGCACTTGCAGGGCTGCATAGGACACTTAGTGCTGACACGTAGAAGCTCTTGATTTCTCAAGCTTAATGATATCCACTTAATGCAAACTCTTGTGCTTGGGGTCAATGTGGTACAGGATTGCTCATATCATCTCTTGYTCAACTGTTGTGGTTGTCTAAGCTAATGCTAGGTGATTAAATRGCCATGTGGATTTAATGTTTCCCTCTGAAAAGAATAATCCAGACAGGTCTGGCTTAATGAAGTTATGATTGACCCAAGMAGAAAGAAAATTGCTTGTCTTTCAGACGTACATCTAGTTTTCTCTAGGCTTTATTATAAGCGTTTAGAGGGGGATTCTGTTTGCTTTTAATTTTATTCTGTTTTCTTACCAAGAACAGTCCCTACCCCGACTTAATGAGGAGTCGCATTAAGTGTTGTGATATGGAGTGGGAAAGGGTTGCTCTGACATTCTTCTGAACCTGGTGAAAGAACAGGGTCAGATCATCCATCTCTGAAAATCAGATGATGAAAATAGCCTATTAAACACCATGCTATACCAATGGTACGGTTGTAAGGGATTTACAAAAAATAATTATACTACCGTAAAAATATCAGCATTAAAGTTAGTGCCAATGTATTTTGGTCTGTGATTCTACATGTTCAGCTGTCTTGTAGTTTCAAGAAAAAAGTACTTGAGGTCTGCTTTCCCTTATGCATGTCTGATCTAGAATTCTTAATTTGGAGATGAAGTATCTAGTATCTTAATTTGGAGATGAAGTACAAAAATAATTTTTTCCTGCTTAAAACTACTTTTGACTTTCTCTATTCACCTAGAGACTCTAAGAAAATAAAATATAATGAGCCCCATACTTTTCTGTATTGGGAGCTAGAGTGTCCTGGAGAAGTCTGATGACCTGCTCATGCAAAAATAGAGTGAATGTTTAAAAGTCAGAACAGTGAAATGCAGAAATCTTTGTGGGTCAGATCAGAGTCAACTATTTGTGTGAATGCGTGAGATGACTCTATGGAGTTGGTCAAATTATTTGTGATTGAGTTTCATCTCAGAGCTGGAGTTGATGGGTGTTCACAGTGGTGGTGGTCTGAGTTTCGAAGYGGGGCAGAGTCCCCCTGTGAGCCGAGGTGGCTGAGCCCTCCCGTCCTGGGGCAGGTTTGTGAGGCTGCTAACGGGTCTTGGGAATGCAAATTCCCAGCTGTGCTTGCAAACTTCACCTAGAAGGGGACTTCCAGTTCAATGAATATCCCAGAAAATATCCAATGTCCAACACGTCCTGCTGCTTCTAAGAGTGGGTGTCTCCTTCCGGCCTGCCTTGCAAGATACAGGCTGTGGGATAGTAATTAACTAAAAGTGAAAATCACTGGACTTTCCCTAGCTCCTGTCCTGCTTTTCCTTTCAGTGCCAGCTCTTGGGGCCCCACACGGTGGTGGGAACGTATGGAGCTGCTCTCCTGGAGCTGGGCCTGCAGGGGACCCGGAGCCGCCTTGGGGGGAGATGTACCAGGGCTCCCATGCCGCACTCCTGTTTTCCACTCACTTCTCGTTTCCCGAGCAACCACTGCTTGGCTTCTCCCTTCCTTGAGTAATTCCCTGTGTGTTTGGCGTTGTGTGGCGCATTCCATGTGCGGTATGATGGGCTGCACACGACGCTCGCGCTGTGGGGCAGCTTCCTCCCCATGGCTCGCTCTGCCGGCCCGTCTCAGCCTCCTGTGTGAGGGCTCTTAACTGTGCTCAGAGGGATCCCTGCTGCAAGGGTGACTTCATGAAACAGCTGGGTGCACCTTGGTAGGAACCTCAGGGCAGCTTCCTCACCCTGAGGCGCAGGAGCCTCGTGGCCAGCCCTTAACGCGTGCCTTGTTGTCTCAGGCTCTCTCCTGCTTTCTTATTCCTGGCTGGATGTGCTTCCCCCGTTTGCTTTGACTGGGCACTTTGAGGAATCTCACTCGTCTGTGCAGTTCCTTGTGGCTTGGAGTTTGTCTTTTTGACTCTGTGCCTCAGCTTCTGTGAAGCCTGGTCCTCCAAACCCTCAGGCCTTCCCCTTGCCATACCCACCTCTGTACAATTTCTCCYTTGTGTTACAAAGACGAGGCACGTCCAACGGTTTCAGGCCTGGAGTGCTCCTTTGATTCTAGCCAGTTGTTCTCAAAGACATGCCGTAATCCTTTCCATTTCTTATATTTCTTCAATCACATTTGATAGCTTGGTAACTCTGCCTTTAACCAGAGCAGTGTGTTGAACATTTTTGGCTGYCACAGAGAGGATCCTAAATAAATATTTTGCTGTACAAAGTTCCATCAGTTTTGGTACATAGCCTAACACCATATATTGTGGTGTGCAGGGGAAGTCAGTCTCCAATGGGAACTCAAGAGCAGTGTGGATCTTCTGCCAAAACTCCTAATTCTGGGACTATACCAGGAAACTTGTACAGGTCCCATTCTGTTCCTACTGAAATCCAAGGTAAAGATCCTGTTTCCTATGGGATAACATGCACTGCAACACTGAGTCCCTAAAATCACACTCTGTGTGCTTTTATCTTTTAAATTGCCATTCATTTTTTTTTTCTTTATTCAAGAATTAAAGGCTCTTGAAATATAGTAGTCATTCCTCTCTGGGTTTTTTATTATTAAAAGAAAATATTTTAGATGGTAACAATGTTCCTCACCTCTTGCACCCTTTAGCTCCTGTTCTGTGCCTCAGAGCATGGCTGGAACGCAGCAGGGCTAATCGGGAGTGACAGGTGAGCAAGCTGGTTCATGAAAGGAGCAAAAAGCTGCTCAAAAATGAGAAAATCGGCACAAGAAGAGCTTGCAACCATGTTGGAAAGTGAAGAAGTGRTATCTTGAAAGATCTAAAATTAGGTTTTAGTAATTCCTGAGTTTGGAGAGATGAAAGAGCGATGATAGACTAGTCAGGCAAGAGCGATGTGGAAAAAGTGGATCTGGGGACATTTAGCAGAGGAAATGCAAGTCCAGCACTGCTGTGTCGCAGTGAGTTTCTGACACATTTGGAGCTTGACTGTCTTTTGGTGTGCCTAAGTATACAGACTGCTATATATAGCTTAGAAATAAACACATGTAATCTGATAGCTTTTAATACTGTAGGCTTTGCCTGTTAGAGTGTKTCAGAAGGCTTGGAAGAAACAAGTGTTAAAATAAGACTGATGGTGATTTTTTGGCAGAGCTTGGAGTGGATCAGAAACATGAGGTGATGGACTACAGGTTGGCATTTTTTTCAGCAGTACCAGATGTTTTCTATAAAACATTAGGAAAGTAACTTGATTTCCTTGTGCCTCTTAATTTACTTGCTTCACCTGCCCAAAGCCCTGCAGATAGGCTTCCAAGCCCTGCCATGAGCTTTGGACAAGGACCTAAAGGGCACAGCAGCAAACAGGGCTAACCTACCACCTTGTGTGAACCTACATTTGCACAAATATGAACACAGGAAAGTGAGCAACCAATGTCAGTTTTAAAGTCTGGGCTGTTTAAAGTCAGTGCAAGATCACAGCCAGCAACCTCTATCTGTGCCCTACATGTGAGCAGCTGAGGTGCTGCTAGYGTTGGTGGCGGTGCCAGTGGAAAGGGCAATGCGGGCACTTAGTGCCATGGTGACCTGTGCTGTRTTCCCTGTAATGGCTCGTGCTTGTGTCTCAGCCCTGGAACCAAGGGCAGGATTACTCAAGGCAAAGCCTTGACGCACAGTTCTCCATAAAGTTCCTACTGCTGATGCTGAAGGTCTAAGCAGTGACCTATGTGCCTGCTGCATATGTGACATCTTKTTCAAGTGGTAGGGCCCATGCTATGAGCCCAGTTACATACACCCCTAAAACACAGATTTCATCYTAATGCTAATAAAACAGTTAAAATATCACATTGTAGCTCTTGAAAGTCATTCCAGTGTGGTTAAAGCAGCAATGTTGACAAAGGCTTTGCTGCAGCCCTGTTCAGTACCTCACTGGGCAGCCACAATGCTCTTCTGGGTGAACAGCTTCATCTTCATGTTTTGCTGCCACCTCTTTTGGCTCTACTAGAGCTCAGGCAGAAAGACAAAACGTTTTCAGCTTTTCCCTCGAGTCTGCACAAGGTGAAGAGGCACTCCTGTGGGAGTCTTCCCAGCCCTTGCTCGCAGCAATTCCTGCTGAAGCCGATGGAAACTTYGCTTTAAGAGCAGCTCCGGGATGCGGCCGTGGGCTTGTCCTTCACAAGAGTGTGAACCTGCCTACCTCTACCTTGTGTGTCTTGAAAGAGAGTTTGCTTCAAGACACTTTCTGGGATAAAGCTGTAGTAGACTCTGCTCTGGGGACAAAGCTGGAATGTAAGAAGACTGTGACTTTTGAGGAAGAAGGCAGTGGAGAGTCTCMTATTTCCTTTGGTGTTTCTAATTCTACCAAATTACATTTGCTCTTCAATTATTTTTTCCAGCAGGAGGATTCCTGGCCCCTTCCCCAATTACACTGGAGATGCTGAAGCCTCCAGCACACTCGCCTCTTTCCTCTAGCACCGTTTCACCCCTTTTCCCCCTCTCCTCCACCGCACCTTTTGTCCCAAGGTGTTGTGCTCTGCGGCCGCGTATCGCCCGCGCCCAGCGCAGCCACCTGTGCGCCCCGTGCCGCGCTATAGCCGGGGGGCGGCTGGGGATCCCCGCAAGCTCGGCTCGGGCCGGGGGCTGCGCGGCCAGCCCGTCCCGTCCCGCCCCCGCGGGGGCCGCGCGCTGATGTAATCGCGCGGCAGCGGAGCTGAAACCCAACACCGCGCGCGGGGCTCGGCGCTCGCTGCAGCTCCGCTCCGCGGCGCGGGGCCGCCCCCTC
>NW_020455205.1:2686861-2801342 GCF_003342845.1 Nothoprocta perdicaria | reverse complement strand
GGGGCGCGGAGCCCCGCGGGGCTCGCCGGGCTGGCGGGCGGCAGGACCCGCGCGCGGGGCTGTGCTTGCGCGTGGGGACCCGCGCGGCGGAGGAGGCGCCCCGGGGTCACCTGCTGCCGCCGCTGACACGGGGTCCGTAACGTAGGGTGAGGTGCGGCGCAAATGCAGAGCTCAGAGCTCCTCTGTAGGCTGTAAAAGTATACTAGGCAGCAAAGCTTGTGCTCTCTTTCTTTTTTTTCTTCCTTTTTTTTTTTTTTTTTTTTTTTTCTTTTCTCCCCCTAGTTGTAAGGACATATTAAAGAGGTTATGCTTGTCCTCTAAAGCATTCCTGTTAGGCTGGCTGTGGCTGGGTTACATTTGCTGGGAGCTCTGCATGGGCCACACAGAGGCTTGTGCTGCCCAGCTGAACCTGCTCTGTAATCTGGGTGCTTGAGTGTGCCCAGCTGCTACATGTGCACCTGGGGGCAGCCTTCCCAGGAGATCCGTGTTCTTAATCCCCGTGTCTGGGAGGCTTCTCCAGGGGGTTAATCAAGTGTGAGCTAAAGGATTTATTCATTTTTTTGTCAAGTGGTGTTGCTGATAGAGGAGCAAATCCAGGGGTTGTGGAGTAGTGCAGTAGCAAAGATGCAGCTTACCTGCATTTATTGTCCAGATAGCTTCAAAACTTGTCATATATCTGTATAGCTCCAAATAGAGCTGGTTTTGCTTATGTGTTTTACATGAAGCGTCACAGAGGAATTAGTCAAAAAAAAAAAAAAGTAGATTTGTGCTGGACATTTGACAAGAGAGAGTGATCTGGTTGCTTGCCTGTGTTGAGAAGCAGAAGCCTTCACAGAAGGATAAGAACATTTCCTAAGAATGTTTTAAACCAGGCAATTTCTTGCAACCGAGAAAACATTTAAGTCAATAGGAGGAGGCTTGTAGCACAGCRTGCTAAAGATTATCAGAAAGATAAGCGCTATTTTTAGTGATAGGGAGCTTCAAGTGCACTTGATAGTTCATTCCCTGATGTGGTTTTATGTAGCTGCCCTCAGCTTGTGTGTGCACGTGAAACTGGGAGAGGACACCAGGGCGGAAAGGACGTGGCCAGGGGATACTGCTGGTGGCTGAGCTTGAGCCTGCGTGGGAGTGCAGAGCACGAGCTGGCTCCTAGGTGGCTTTTGACTTAGGTGTAGCTGTCTTCAGCACGAAGGTGCATTTGCACGAGTACACTTCCTTCACTTAACTCTTTTTTTTTTTTGTGTGTGTTTTTGTTTTTTTGTTTTGTCTTTCAACTCTTGCCATGGAGAGCTCCCTTGCACAAATTTCGAGTTGTACATAGCTTTGCTTGCAAAAACTTGACCTGTTGTTGAGGGAAGAGGTAGGAGGAAAAATGACTTTTCCCACGCGGTAGGGGACCTGCTGCCCTAAGCTTGTCTCTGGTCTGTTTTTTCCCTTAGTTGATCATCATCTGTTCTTGACATTAGCTGGAGAGCGCCGTGCAGGGCGGACGTTTGTCTTTACCTCCTGGTTAATGTTTCTATATATCCAGTTACATCGGTGCAATCCAGGGCCCTGGCCGTGTCCTCTGTCCCTGCAGTGCTGTGCGGTGGCTGGCACGTGCCCTGTCCCTGCCTGCCCGGGTGCAGGGATGTCGCGGTGTTGAGCTGAGTTGCCTTCGTATTTTGTGCTCTAGGCTCCTTGCACCAGCCTGGCTTTACAGTTCAGTTAAGATGTTTTACACTAATTTTAGTTGAGAATGCATTTTGTGTCCATGAGAGTCAACTGAAAAAGAGTGGTTCTGAAGTTTTGGCTCACAGGATGCAGTGCGTGGACC
The DNA here is from genome assembly GCF_003342845.1 of Nothoprocta perdicaria. NCBI lineage: Eukaryota > Metazoa > Chordata > Aves > Tinamiformes > Tinamidae > Nothoprocta > Nothoprocta perdicaria. The sequence continues at coordinate 2,799,526 of NW_020455205.1, read as the reverse complement.
TTGTTATCACCATTATCTCCAGTCCGTGTCTGCAAAGCCCCCGTCTGCTCCCAGCACCTATCCCAGGTGTGTGGCCCGGGGCGGGAGCGGAGGGCAGAGCCCGGCAGGGGCTGCACCGGGGCAGGTGGGAGCAGCTACAGCTGGTGTATGAGCTCTTGAAAAGACCAATAAGATCTTCATTAAATATTACTACTTTAATTATGGAGAATTTCTTGTCACTGCAGCACTAGTAATACAAGGTTTTTGTTTTTTTTTTCTTAATACTTTGACTTTAGAGATGAAAATGATCCTGGAATGAATGCTTAATGGAAAGAGCTTGCCTGCCACTGCTGTTTGGACTGTACATCCTTATGCAAAATTGTGGCTTTTTTTTTTCTTCCTGCCCTTGTTTTCGGCATGCAAGCATAATTAATAGTGTAATAGGGTTGAATTGAACAGTTCTACAAGTGTCTAGTTGCATCTTTATTGCTTCCAAATGTGTGTGTGGGGGTGTTGTTGTTGTTTGTTATCCACCCTGGATACTCAAGAGCTGCCTGGCATGGCCTGACAAACACTTTCTGTGTGTCTAGGGTTTAATATTATGAAAAATCAATGAGGTTGTGTGTGTCATTGAACCTGGTGCTTGGAAATAAATGTCTTGTGGAGCTGGGATTYGTAGCAACTTGGAATGGTTGAGTAATTAATATCACCTTGCAGAAGTGTTTCTTCTTAACACTGAAGGTTAAGAAGAAGGTTGCTGTCATTGCTCCTTAAACCAGTTTCTGTGTCTGGGTGATCAATGGTGCAACCTCAACAGAAAATGCATTTCTACATTATTAAAGGATTAAGTCCACGAGAAGAGTATGTGATTAGCTGCTAATCTGGTTAATATGAAAATAGAGTTAAAAAATAGCAGGCATTCTGTTTTTAACCACAGTAAAAGCAAATTCTTTCCCTCTGCTGAAGCCAATGATCCAGCATTATGGATGCCTGCATTAAAAGCAGATTCCAAGCACATGGTCTATATGGAATCATATTTGCTTTATATTAGTTTCAATCACTGACCTGGCAGTACACTTCAAAACTGGGTCTTTCTATCTGACCGTGAGCTTTTAAGTCAAATTGTTGTTATTTTTAATACTTTTAATATCACCTTCCAAAAAGGTGTGTCATAATATTTTCATTTATGGTGAAATGATAGAGTATGGTGATAAGGCTGATGATAGCTACATTGCAGGAAAAAAGTATCTAATGTCTCTGTGGATGATAACTTGTCATCTGTTTTCTGGTTTCTTTATTTACAGAAGAAATAGTGCTTAAAATTTTAATATATAGCAGTATTTCTATTTGGAGATTGCTGCACTAAAATATTTGCAAATGGATGCAGTAAATGCATGTATTGGATATGAATATCCATTGGATATGGATATAAGTAATCCTTAGTCTCTGTATAAAATGCCTTCCCAGCATCAGTGGAAAGTTTTACAATGCGAGGGCCTAATGGCTTGGGTCCACAGCTTGCTAAAATCAGTGATGTGATTTTGGCCTTTGAACTGGGCACGCTTAATCTTGCAGCTGCGAAATTTCAGATATTTTCTTACATGTCCTTTTCTTTTTTCCTCCTTTTAGGAAAACCTTCCTCCTTTTTACTGCAATATGTATAGCTGTGGGTGTTGCACAACTACCTGAACAAGGTGAGAATCTTTCTTAAACTAAAGCATTTGGATAATCTGTTTCTAGGTAAAATGAGCATATGGCTGTTGTTACTCAAACTTACATTCAGTTCCTTAATTGTAACTAACTAAAATTCAGATAGAGTGTGATGGGAGCATAAGTTTAAATTAACCAGTTTGGAAAAGATGACCTTTTGAAATTAGTCAGACTTTCTGCCCATGAAATTACTTACATATTTACACAATCTCCTCATAAAAGAGAAGTCTTGTACAGTGAGAAGGCTTGGATTGTGTCTTCACTGCAAGTGGGTGTTGTTGGGGGTGGCAAGCTATGACGAAGTTACCTYTGCACTTCTCGGGGTTTGGGGGGCAAGCCACTGTGTAGAATAAAGGCTTGGTCTAGGCTGGCATCATTAATGGATGCCATCATAAAGTGGAAATTGTACGTTCATTTGGRTCCGTATTCACGTGTGGATGTTGGTGAGGAAATAGGGTCATGTCTTGTTTATTGTCTGCCACCTGTAACTACTCTGCTGCATGCGCTGTTTACGTTAGGGATGGTTGTGGAATGTTATCATCACGAGCCCATGGAGGTTGATGTGTCATTTAATCTCCCAGGACAGTGGCAGCGTCAATTTTTCTTCCGTTTCCCCTCGCCATACAGGTGAAGCAAGAAACTGCTTGTCCCTGGCTGATAAATGTGCTAGGTGCAAATTCTCAAGCGAGTCCAAACGGATGGATTGCAAGSTTAAGACAGGACTCGTTTCTGATTCCATTTTGCTAGAGCCCTATTGACATTCCTCAGCATCCTGTGATCATTAGTCCCATCAGTGCTTTTTCCATCTTACTCCTTGCTTGAATAAGAGGTGTAGTTTTCTCTTTATTTTGAATGGGGAGATGGTGTGTTTTTTCCCTTTACCCCTGTAAATTTTATTTCCATTTGTTGTTTACTGTTTGCCTGGCAAGACTCTCAATTGATTTTTGGTCACTACTGCAGTAGGGTTGATAGATGGTCATTCCTAAAATCAATGTCAAACTTTGGAGAAGTCTATTCTGGTGAGAGAAACGTGGAGCCTTTGCAGAGCCAGGCAACTCTGTGCACTGTGCTCACGAGGGCAGGCGGGATGTGCAGAGCAGGACACTGTCCCTGCAGGAGCGAGTGCAGCTTGGAGCTTATTGACCCCTCAGCTGAGATGCTCAGCACTTGTTACAGCATATGTGTCCAGCGGAAGAGCACATGTATGTGTTGTAGAAATAGGGTAAAGCCTCCAAAAACACAGGGCAAAGGAAACAGCATCTTTCTGCTGCAGTGTGTTTGGGAATGCATCGCCTCCTCCCAGCTCTGATGCCCAGTCTAGTCTTTGCTTAAGTAACAGACACAACATGTTTAATTTGACTTTTTTTTTTTCTTTTTTCCTCCTGTTGTCAGCTGGTGAAGGAGGTTTCCTGCTTCTATTACTGCTCTTACTCAACAGCAGTCCCAAATAGCCACATCAGAAGCCTTACTGAGCGGAAACGCACGCCCATGCACACATCCCATGCACTGTTTAGATTCTTTTCAAGTGCTTGATTGGGATCAAAATGATATACCGAGTCTCAAAACAACTTTCTGTCTGCYCACATGCAGTTTTATTTGCTGAGTGTGTAAACAAGGCTGCAAAAAGTAATTCTGAGAACATCACTCCAAGACAGCTTCATATCTAAGCATTTTATATCTCTCAGTTTGGTTGTCTGTGTCGGTGTCTGACACTGTGCTCTTATATCAGTTTTGGTGGAAAGTAGCTAGGGATCCTAAAAATGGTGGGACTGTGCTCCATGCAGACAATATGACTTATTTGCTTTGGAAAMCAATGTAAAGACAATGTGGTTCGCCTGTAAAGCCTCCTGCTTTAGAGGATCCAAAAATAGTGGCTCATGAAAAAGTGATTRAACAAGTGCACCTGCCAAAACTCGGTCAAAAATCTCTAGTTAGAAAATCTTGCAAATGACCAGTAGATTTCAAAATCATTGGGGAAAGAAGTACAAGGGAAGGAACCAGTTTTCTCAAAAAYTAAGAAGTCATTCAGAAAAGGAAGCTCTTAAAAATAAGTACAGAGTCAAAACAACTCAAGTCTTCCTCCAGCCTCTGCACCTAACAGAGCCAGCGGTAGCAGTACTCCCTTCACATTGCTTGGAGTCTGTCCAGGAACAGGATACTGCCCGCTAGGAATGTGTTGATGCTTAGGGTGTTTTTAAAGCTTTCTTGGCACTTAAATTTTGAAGAAGGAGAAAAAAAATAGAGCACATTCTGCCAAATACACAGATGCTAGCTATCATAATTAATATTCCTTCCCTCCTGAGCTAACGAGACAACTTGTGCATGTTTTAGCTGAGGAGCTATGCCTTATTTTTTTTTTTTTTTTTTTGCTAGAGAAAAAAAAATGTTTTGCTAGGCATGGGCCTTCTCACTCTTTTTTTTTTTCTTGTGTTCTTTTGGGAGTCAGTTGCAGCCCCGTTTCCCCAGGTGCTGCCCTGTTTTTAAAGCTTTCTTGGCACTTAAATTTTGAAGAAGGAGAAAAAAAATAGAGCACATTCTGCCAAATACACAGATGCTAGCTATCATAATTAATATTCCTTCCCTCCTGAGCTAACGAGACAACTTGTGCATGTTTTAGCTGAGGAGCTATGCCTTATTTTTTTTTTTTTTTTTTGCTAGAGAAAAAAAAATGTTTTGCTAGGCATGGGCCTTCTCACGCTAACTGCTTTCCTGGTGTCCAGGGGAGCATCAGTTGCAGCCCCGTTTCCCCAGGTGCTGCCCAGCTTTGCCCATGGGCATCCCGCTGCCTGTGTCCTCCACTGACAGTAGGGCTGACTGATGAATGACCCTGGCCATTCTCTTGCTCCTACCAGTCCAGGGAAAGTGAGAAATATTTATAGCAGAATAGCCAAAATGGAGAGAGGCCACTGAATATCAAGCTTTCAGAGAAGCTGTGAGTGCAGGGAGATGTGAAAAGGAATTTAACAGAGAAGCGCTGCAGAAGGAGCAAAGGGCTGTTGCTGGATACTGCGGCAGTGCAGGGCAGCGTGTCCCTGCCCCAGGGAGACGGTGCTGCTGCCCGGGTGGAGCATTGCTTGCCTGCCTTGCGGGGCTGAGCACGTGTTTCTGCACAAGCTGCTTCCAGCTAAAGGTGCCTGCGGTAGGTGTAAGCACCAGTGATCTATACTGGTTTTCTTTCAGCCCTTGTGAGTGAAAAAGACTGATGTTGAAGGGTGCTGATGCTGCAGACACTGTTTTGTCAGCGGCCCACTGAAGAGACTTAGTACCTGAGGTGTAAGATAACATCCACCACGTGGAGTATAAGCAAGCTGAAGGCCAGTGAGTACTGATACACTTACTGAAGAACACGTTTCTTCCCCATCTTCCTTTTGGGCATTGTCTTGGGGACCGGCAAATGGATTGAAGGTTTTACCACAGCCCATCTTGGCTATTCCCTCCCCTTGTAGTGGAAGAACTTGCTGAGTTTTTTAGAGATATTGTGGAAGGCAGAAAGAGAAAGCACTTGACACCCCACCCCCTTCAAATACTGTTTCARTTTTGCAGTTTGGGCGACTAACAGTTTGAGTGAACAGTAAGTGGAGACAGATGGTTTTCTTTATTTATCAATATCTGCACAATAGCTCCTGATAGATAAAGCAAATTGTGGTTCTCATGCTGGGGGGAGAGTTAAGAGGGTTGCAAGCTCCCAAAGCCCTGTGTACTGCCAAGAGCTTCTGAAAGCTTAARAAAGTGTATCTATATGTATATTGGACCAGAAATGAAATGACCGGCCAAAAAAGTTTGGAACGGACTTTTGGCTTGAAGGTGGGTTAATGGGCAACAAGTCAGCAAGGAGTAATTAGTTGGTGCTTAGTCTTTTGCTGCTGTTTTCCATRCAACATTTCATTATGTTCAGCCTTCTTGAGACCTGTTACTATTCATAGCAATCCACCACAGGCTGCGGAGAATCTATTTGGTTTCTCATAGTGTTTTTGAATGCTTTTCCTTTTTTTCCCCATAGCTTCTAGACGATGTTCCCTTTTCAAACCATAACGGCCTAAACTTTGGCAATTTTACTTAAAGCCTGAAGTTTAGGAACAATGCTCCAGAACATCATTTCAAAATGAACTCTTTTAAGCCAGTCTGAGATGCTTTCTGTTTTGGATGTTGGAAAGATCAYGTGTGCGCTGCTGCTTTTAAATACAAATACCTGGAAGCCTGTCTAGACTTCCATGCTCCAAAATGCTCCATTTTGTTACAGGCTTACATTCGATGAGCAGCTTCCATAGTAGTGTTTTACTTTATTTTCCTCTGCTCAGCTGCCTGGCTCTGTCAGCTGGTGCACAGAGCGGTGCTGGAGCAGCCTCTCGCGTCCCCCCAAGCGCAGGGATTTGCTTCTTGGTAGCCTGGGAAGGGTAACGCACGCACAGCTCTCMCCACCGTAACCACGTATGGAGCGGGCGGGACGCAGGTCCTCGGAAAGCGCGMGCCTTCATTACCGGATGCATTAGGCTTCGAGGCTGTGCTATAACCTAACCTCTGTTATCAATTTGACAGATTAAAATGCAGCCTTTGTAAATTAATTGCTCCAAGGCAGGACATCTTGAGAAATTGGCTCAGGGATGAGTTTGTGTGGAGGAAAAAAAAAAAAAAAAAGGCTTTCTCCATGCCTCTCTGTGTGCTGGCTACCTGCCAGGGCAATCCTGGCATGTCTGCAAATCTTTAACATGACTAGAAACACTACAAGGTGTGTAATTAATTTTCAAGATGTGCAGTGCATTCAGGTTGATGCTTTTGGTTCCAATTTTCAAACCACTCTCAAGGAAATCTCGGGCTCTTTCCATAATTTACTGTAGAAGCTAAGCCAACATCTGGCTATTCTTCCAGCTTGCTATGAATACATTCAATAAACAGAGAAAGGGAGGACTGGGAAAGGAAACCTTTTTTCCACTAAAATAGTGAACATCCATTTGTTTCAGATACTTTCTTCATTTATTTGGCAGGGAATCTRCTAACTTCTATCAGTCACTCCCAGCTCTTGTTATATCGTTTATTAGCTTTACTTAATATACTCTCCAACTGCATAGGAAAGAGTGCCCTTAGCTAAATGCTATGGAAAGTGCTAGTCTTCTTCCAGTCAGGGTTAGTACATCAGTGCAAGTGTTAAATATACTACAGGCCGCTTTCAATATATGTAGTTCACTGAAGCTCAGACCCCCTCCAGTTGGAGGGGAGAGGSGAAGCTCTCATGCTATGCTTCTGTGCCATGTACAAAAGCTGTAYGATGTCCAGTCTGCCTTTCACAGCCCGCTCAAGGGGGTGGCCTCTCCTCCTTCACCCCGTGGTGACATTGACCCCATCCGCGGCCCCTGTGGAGCAGCAGGAGGAAGAGRAGGGGTTGGCTCTGAAAGAGTCTCCCTCTTCCTCCTCTTGCATGGATTTGTTTTCCTCTGGTCTGACTGGCTCCTGGCACGTGTATGTGCAATCAGGGGTGATCCTGCTGCAAAAACAACCCCCTTGCAGAGCAGGGTCCTGATGGGAGGGCGGCCATTCTCGCCTCTGCAGCCCCCCAGCCACAAGAGTCCTGCTCCAGGGCCCTGCTGCCCCATGAAGTGGCACTGAGGCAGGGTCCTGCTAGGGAAAAAGGGCATTTTTGTTTGTTTTAATATGGAAATTATTTTCCCCCTCAGGAAAGCTGACTGCAATTACTCTTGCGTTTGGTTTACGGGAAGCCTGGTGCACCTGCAGCAGGGGCCGGGTGGCTTTGCCGTGGGCAGTGCACACSTTCTAGGGAGCGCGCGTTTCTTCAGGAGCTGTGTGTGTGTATGTTCCTATGGCTCTGAACATGGCAATTAACTTCTAATCCGGTTGCAATGAATTTTACAAGTGGAAACAACATGCCTTTATTTCTTTCCACAGCGATAGACATCCTTCACCAGCTGGGCCTCACGAAAGATGCTCGACCGCCGGCGGAGCGGGCAGCGCCCTCGACACCGTGTCCGCTGCCGCAGGGTGTGCGCCTGGCCGCGCCGGGAGTGGTGCTGACTGGGGAGGCCCACATCGAGGCGCCCCTCGCCCAAGTGGTACCCGTGCCTCTGGGGCGGCACTTCACCCTGGTGCTTGGGTTGTACTCCTACAGCATAAATAATGCTTTTCTTTTCAGTATTAGGAGCAAAAATAGACTGCAGTTTGGTGTCCAGTTGCTGCCAAGGAAAGTAGCGGTGCACACGGGAGGGAAGCAGCCTGTGTATTTTGACTACAGCGTTCATAATGAGCGGTGGCATTCGTTTGCCATCGGCGTCAGGGACAAGGCTGTCTCCATGTTTGCCGAGTGTGGAAGGAAATACTACAGTAAGGAGGCGCTCTCGGAAGTGCAGGCGTTTGACCTGGATGGTTTGTTTACCCTGGGAAGGATGAATTCTCGCTCCATCAGCTTCCAAGGAGTTATATGTCAGCTTGATATCATTCCCTCTGCAGCAGCCTCTGCAAACTATTGTAAATATGTGAGGCAGCAGTGTCGCCAGGCAGAAACCTATCGATCTCTGCCAGGAGCTCAACATGCATCCAATGGGCTGGATATGCTTTTGAGGAAGAAGAATGATGAGAAAAAAATGTCTGAAGGTAAAAGGAAAGAAACATCAAATGCTCCTGTTACGGATGTTGCTCGGATTCACTCTCTGTCGGAGTACTTGGAGTCAAGAAATGTGTCTGCAACACGGTTTGGGGCAGCCAAACCTTTGCTACTGGAAACTTGGCCTGAATTGGAGCTGCAGGAGAGCATCAGTCCACCTCTGCTGCACCAGGAGCTTAGCAAAGACCAAAACATCCACCCAAAAAAGACAGTGTTGTATCCAAATACTTCAGTTAATACCGTGGAAAACACAGGCCGAAAAAGTGAGCCTCCTCTGACCTCCCTTGTAAAACCCAACAAAGGAATGGGAAAGGGTCAAGCAAAGCAGCATTTAGGTAAACTGACTGAAAAGCAGCAAGTCGTAAATACAACCCTCTCCAGCGCTACTGCTGACCCGTTGTGGGGTCATCAGCTCGGTCCCTGGGAGGAAGAAGGTGCCTTTGGTGCTGAGGAGACTTATCCCACTGAAATCAGTTATGAAATTGATATTGCTAATTATGCTTATGACTATGAAGATCTTGGCAAAATGTTTGAAATGGGAAATATCAGAGGTCCAAAGGGGGAAACTGGACCTCCTGTAAGTTATCTTTTCTACCCTTTCTGTTACAAAGCAGCAACATGCATTTAGTAGAGGCTTTGAAATAAACCTTGCAGAGCATGCTGGAGCTGTGACTGCAGCTCCTCCTGATTGTACCCTACACRTCTTTGTCTGCCCTAAGTCTCTCTCTTTCCAGCATGCGATTTTGGCATGTGTTATGTATTTTTGTTATTTGCTGGCATGGTTCAAAGGCATTCAATTCTGGTGAAGTGGTAGGCAATCCAGACTTTTTTCCTTAAAATTTGAAAAGCAGCCAGAGGCTTGTAACTGCTAATTATGGAGACTGCTCACTTAATAAAATTACAGGATAAATTTATACAGTACTGAAAGTAGAGACTGATCCATGCAAAGAATGAATGGACTGTTGGCAGGATGACGTACTTCTCTCAATTGAGCAATGCTCTTAAAATTCATAATTGCAGAAGAGAGCACAAGTGGCTCTAGAACAGGAAAGCTATTCCTAACTCGAATTTGCAGGGTTATGAAAACCTGCATGTAGAATGATGGATGGAGACCATTGTTACACTAGTCAGCAACATTTTTCAGTTATCAGGGTAAGAGATCTCTGGAAAAATTGCAAATGCTTAGTAGTGCTTTTAGAGAAGCTCATTTCCCTTTGTGTACAATGATCAGAAACTTTCTAATATGTAGAAATGAAGTCTATATGAAATTACAGGCAAGAGAGAACAAGAGTTCCCTCTTAGCCTGAGAAATATGATAGTAAATGCTTGAGTGTTTGGTTAAATTTGTAAACCATAGCATGGAGTAGATAATTCCACTTCTTTTTTTTTTTCATTTTTTATTTTGTGTGTATGGTTATTACTGGAAAGTAATTTGATATGTGTTAAGTAGTTCCTAGTACATGTTTGAATATGTGCATAAATTTCTTATTCTGTCAGCACTGAAATATTTTTTTCTAAAGGTTGGTCATCAGCAGCTAAAAGAAAGCCTATTTAAAAGTTCCATTTCTACTTTAAACAAGATCCAGATGCTAAGGGATTGAAAATGTGTTAAAGATAATTCAAATTAATCCAGGAGTACTTTTGCTTAATCTTTTCTGAATGCAATACCAATTTTTCCTTTTTTTTTCTGTTTTTTTTTTTGCCCCCTCTGACAATATGTATATGAGCATATCACTTCATACTTAACTGCCATCACTTGTGTTGTTAATCTTAATTATTTTAAGGCTTAGGGCATTGAATAATGGAAAGCTTTGATTTCTGCCAGCTAGTTTAAAAATTGTACATCTTGATTTCAGTGAGTTACTGCCAAGAAACCTGAATCCATTCCCTCTCCCAGGGCACAGAAACGTTGCTGTTACTGTATTCTTGTTCGTGTTCCAAAGAAACACTAAGCAAAAAATTTGGTTTTTGCTAGATGTGGGCACTATATGTACAATGACAAAGGTGATTTGGAGAGTTCAAAGCACACAGGAAATTACAGGAAAGAGGGGCAAGGAAGGGGAGGGCGCTGCCTGGCAGGCTGGCGATGCGGAGGGTCGTCTCCTCTAGGGAGGTGTGTRCGGCCACCCCGGGCAGGGGATGTGGGTCCCGGGCAGGGGATGTGTTGCATTTGTGCTGTTTTGCTGAATTAGGTTTTAGTAGCTTGTGCAAGGTCATAGAGGAGGCTGGTGGCAGTCAGGAGCCTGTCTAGACCTTCCTGGGCTCTAGGGCAGCTGGAGGGGCTTGTAGCACCCGCTGACCCCAGCAAAGCTAATGGTTTCTATCCTCAGAGAGAAACTGGATGCCAAAGAGGGAAAAGGCCTCTATTTCCACACTAGATTTTTGTTAACAACTTTGCACGGTGGTGCTGTGTAACACAGCATGTGCTGCTGTTGCTGGCCTCGGGCATGAGGAGAGAGCTCCTGATTTGCTTTCCTAGCCTCACGCCCTCCTGGAGTGATAATGCAGGTCATATCTGTGTTGCCTTATCATTTCAATCTGTGAACACCCACAAAGTCTCCTCAGTGCAGAGCCTAAAAAAAGTGGTAGTGAGCAACCCACCAAGTTTCCTTGCAACAAAAACCCTGATGAGGCATGAGAGCTGTTTCTGTCCATCTATCTTTCTCCTCTTCCTTTCATTATGTTGTGGTTGGTTTGAACCTTCTTTCAAGATTCAACACAGGGAAAAAAATATGTATATATATACCTACATTTTTTTCTCCTGGAAGTGACAGGCAATAACTAGCTTTTGTGGTTTTCAGACTCCTCGGCTTCATTTTAGCTTTTAATCATCTACTGGCACTGATTGTAGCCATGTGTAATTAGGCCCCATGTGTTGCATGATCCTGYAGCTGTGGGATTCACCCATTGCTACTCTCTGAGGCTCCTTTATGGAAAACACACCTGTTTCTTCAAAATTACTATGAATAGTAAACGTGAGGACYGAAATCCCCTTCCAAATGTAAGTTCAAAATGGCACAGTAGGGTCTTCTTAACCTGAACTGTGGTCCTAGATGTGGTCTAGCCTCCTAAATGAGTCCTAGAGACTCATTTTTGTGTTGCAGGTCATGATGGTGCTGTATAAACAGAGAAGAAAAAAATAATTGTGTATTTTACTGTTTATTTTCAGGATCATATTCTTCATTGCACAGCCCTAAAATTTCAGTTGCTGTAACATTATATGTAGCCCCACGTTGAGAGGTGGAGGGCTAATAAGGACTGTGCTGTTCTTCCTTCAAGCCTGTCTGTGCAGGACTTAGCTTTCCCAGAAAAATGAGCTTTTTCTGTTGGAAAAGTGTTGTGGATCACAAGGATGCTCAGCTAGGAGGAGAAGCAGTAGAAAACAGAGACATGGAGTCCATTAGGGTGTCTGATTGGTTAGAACGAGTTCTCTCAAGTTGACGTGGCTGGAAGGAGTTAGAAATGCAAGCCTGGCATTGAGAAGAGGGGGACTTGGCACAGCAAGGAGAGGGTGAGAACCCCACACAGAGGGAAGGAGTTTAAAGACCGTAGACATGGTGCTAAACTCGAGTAACATCAGCAATGTTAGCGTCATAGAGTGCTTACATTGTAATTTATTTGAGAGATGAGGAAAGTTGCTTGCTGAGGCTCTCTCGAGCCACAGGTGATATATCAGGCAGTTAATTGCTTTCATGTACTTCAGTTCTGCAAACAGCATTCACTAACCCTCACCTTGCTCAGGCAGMAAAATTATTATCTTAAAATCTGCCAACTTAAAAACTCATCTTGGTTCTTGACCATTTTGTTTAGCTCATCTGAAATGGAGGCAGTTTGCCCATCCTCTGTACGGAAAACCTGAAAAGCTTTAATCCATAACCTAAAGCTATATATATATATTCCTCTGATGTTTACGATATTGATTTGGCTGTTGTAGACCTTCTTCCTTGTAGAGAAGGGAGACATGGATAGAAGAGGGAGGGGAAAATTCCGTGAAAGTGACTGCTTGCTCTAGGGCACTTGGAAAGAAAAGTATGGGGTGTTGTTGTTCTTTTGTTTACAAAGAACTGGAAGGAGTCCAGAGGGTTGTGGTAACRGTGGTAGTTTTGGAAAATGTAACTGAGCAAATCCATTCTGTTAAATAATGGAGATAAGGGACAAACATTGTAATTTTGCAAAGTAAGTTCATGTAAAGACATTTGCTCTGCATGGTTTTAGAAAGACAAGATAAAGTAGTAAATTTTGGTGGTCGTTAGAAAAAGATGGMTCATTGTAACGATATTGGTGACAGAGCTGGTGATACTAGGAGTAAAATTTCTTTTGGGGTAGCTTTCTATAGAAGAAATTTGGTGCTCGGGAACTTGCTGCTGCTGTATTTCAGGTACTCTGCTGTTATGTGTTGGAAGGATAATGTGTTTTGTTTTGCTGAAGAACTAGCTGCTCTAGCTGTTTGATAGATTGATTTTAAACTAATTTGTTGCTTTAATTTCTTCCTTTAAAAAGTGGTCATGATGGATTCAATCACTCACTTTAGAGAGAGGRACTTCACTGACTGATTTGGGTACTGAACAAGGTGCGGCAGGTCTAGGCTATGAAACCCTAGGGGCTTGTGCTAGGGAAATTAAATGCTTCCTGTCACCTTTAGTGGTGCAGGTTTAAAACATGTGTTTCCACAAATGAGCTTAATATACTAGAAAACACCTGTGAAAGTTCAATGTGTTCACTGGGGACCACTTGAAGGGCTGAAGTGCAGCATCTACGTCTGTGTTCCAGGATCGAGCCGCGATTACTTGGAACTTGAGCATCTCCCCTCACTGACTAAATGAAATGATCACAATTACTAAGGACAGTATCCTTTTTAAAGAAAATAAGTACAGTTTGTTTTGAGCAAACTGATCATATTGAAGCAACAAATTTAAAATTTACCTCTAATATTTATACATAGTTGTRTTTTTTGTTGTTGGTTAAAGTTCTAAATGCCAAAAAATAGTAATACTTTTAATTGCTTACAGATTGCTTAATTATATTTACAACAATTGGAAAATCTATGCAAACAACTTTTTTCTTGGTTTGAAAGAGATCAGATGGACTCGCTTTCTGAATCTGACTTCTGTGGTTTACAGGGCCTGTACAGGATCTACAACAGTTCACTTTGTTTGGAGCACTTTGGGAATTCTCTAAAGAAAGTGCATCTCTTAAACTTTGAGCGGGTGGATTGGAAAGCCTTACTTCAGCAGCAGTAGGAGGGAGCTCTATGCCTTAGCAGTTGCCTGTTTTTGGAACTCTCCTAATTTGAATGTAAGGTCAAGAGCTTTCCATGYCTGTATCTACTAATTTTTGTTTTTAGATATGGAATATATATATTGAAACCTCTATTGTAGAGGGGGAAAAAAAAAGTAATTATTTACACAAATGGAGTCAACAGGCCGCTTTCTTAGCTGGAAGTGTAGTGTATTACAGTTTGATCTGAAGACCAACACTTGTTACCTGGGACTGTAACAGACTTGCATCCTCTAAATTACACAGAGGAGGAAAAAAAGGATGTGTAGTTCTGCACGATGTATTTTTATATGTACGAATATTTGCAACTATGAACGGGCAGTTGCCCTACGATTAGGATTAAATGTGGACTGAGCAGGATCCAAGGTGCTGTGGGCCTTGCTCTGTAGCAGTGATTACTTTACAGTGCAAAACTCTTTCCTGCTGAGTGTGTCAAATGCAGATGTAGAGTAGGATTGCAGCAGAAAGAGCTCTCGTTCTGCACTGCCATAGTCCTCCCCTGCAGCTCTTTTGAAACGCCTGTGATAGTGATGACAGTACCTTCAGGGAAACAGCTGTAATATAACTCATTAAATATCTTCTGGACTATGTAAGTCCTCATAATCACCTTGGGGTCCATGTGAGCTCTTTTCAGGCAAGCAGGCTTGGGGCAATCACCAGTGCTCAGCATATCGGAGTCAGGGCTTCTGCTCTTAATGACCTAGTGACTACAGGTGAGAAGGCATGGAGACAGTATAAAGGATCTTTGAGCAGCCTGTACAGTTATCTCCTGTTTAAGCAAGTTTCACTAAGAGTTGCATAATTATCAGCCAGAAAAAAATAGATGATCATTTGTCTTCCAGGAAAGCCCACGTGAGTCGCAGGACCTAGTTTCAGAAACAGATGTTTTCTAATTCTGCTGCAGTCAGTGGRGTTCCAGATGTCAGCTGGACAATTTTAATGCAGCTTTTCTTTTCCAGTGAAAAACCTACACTGTTTGCTTAATTTAGTTAATAGAGCTATGCCTATGTGGAAGTATCAGTATGGCTCTGACAGACTTTCCTCAAGTGAGCTCAGAGGGTCTTTCATTGGATCTAGAGTATTGAAATGCTGTTGTGTCCTTCACTATGGAAGACTTAATCTAATATAATTTTGTCCAGTAAAAATATTAAACTCTTATGTTTATTACAGTTATTTGGTGGAGAGAATCTCTCCCTTCCTCCCCSAGGCGGTTTTATCCCCAGAATTGTCCAAAGCTGTCTGTATGCTGGCCAAGTGAAGGTGTAATTGGCTTGGCRTTGTGTAAAGTCCCTAATTAGCACTGTCATCTTTGCCAGTGATATTATCTTTGCTAGGAAAAAGTAATATCACTCCTCTAAACCTCTAGTTTTCTAAAAATGTAGCTGTCACCCTAGCACAACTTAAAGTAGCGTTAAGAGATTTTCTCTCTCTGTCTCCCTCTCAGAGGAGGGGAGACCTCAGTGCCGCTTTTTCTGCAAAATCCATTTGTTCACCATTATAGTGACTAGAGTTGCTCTTGTAATTTGCCTGTTATTCCTGCTAGCTTTCATTGATAAGAAGTGTGATATTCAAAGTACTTTTCCTAGTGCCTTAGCTGGGAGACTGCAGTACTTGCAGAGGAGTGCAGGGAGTGTGGGGAAGCCTGTATGAAAGAGCAGATCAAGTCCTTCCCTGCTAACTCATTGATTTCCTTCAGGAGCCTTGACTTTCCTGGTGCTCACCTTCCCTAGCAGAGGGAGTATTTTACATCTGTTTGCAGATGGGACTTGCTGTGCTGACGTGGGTGGGAGCTGAATTCGCCCTTAAGAATAGCTGAAGTTCAGCCCACACATCYTCCAAACTCTACTGTGAGGCATGGAATATAATATAAGCTAGTGCAGATTTTATTTTAGACTGATCTCGCTGCTTTGAGTGAGGTGAGGTAGGCCCTGTGGTTTTGGAAGTGAGCAACAGCCATTTAATAGAAGAGCAAAGGCTTCTGTGATCAAAGCAACTAGATATCTGAAGGGTGGTATGCTATCTAATATTCTCACAATGATTAATTAATGGGTTTGCAAAAGCTACTTCTGAATATATACTAGGATATATATGAGTGCTTTCATTTAAAAAATGCATTTCTTTAGAAAGTTATTCATTATGTACAAGTGAAACGAAGGATGAACATGAATGTGCTGCCAGTTATTATCAGAAGTGTGTAATTAGAAAACCAAACAACTATTTGTCCATGTTTATTATGTTTCTTGTACTTTGTCTCTTCAATGAAGTGCTATCTTATTTTTTTTACAGTTATTTCTCTGAATTTTGTAAAATATTCATTTGGCCTGCCAGCATGCTAATGAGAAAGCCTGAATTGTTCTCTATTCTCTGTTTTGCGAACGCTTTGAGAACTGCACTTGCTCCTTTCTAGTCCCTGAACTGAGTTCGTCTTCCCATAATGTGAATGTGTTTAGCAAAAGTTACTATCTCAATTGTTGGCTCCAGCTTCTCATTAAAATACTTTCTAAACATAAACCTCTGATTTGCAGCCAGATTAAAAACACACATGCTTGTAGTTTGGAAAGTGGTTTTCAAGCTGAGAATGTTTGCATAAAAAGTCATTAACTGGTCTGATTTAGACTTATGGCACTATACTTGTGTTCGTGTTAGCCTCAGCTCCTTTGATTTTGTATCACCAGGGTCCTCCAGGTCCTCCAGGTTTACCTGGTCCGTCAGGAAAGAGAGGTCCACGGGTGAGTAAAACAGTTATATTGTTTGCATAGCTCTAGCCATATTATTACTAATCAGACTGGAGTCTGTATTTTTTTTCTCAACTGTATTCATATGCTTGTTGATTATGAAGTATATGGTTTTTATATTTTGGCAGATAGGTTGAGCAGCCTTTTTCTGTGCTGCAAGCATCCAGCAGAGTTGATTCTGCATGGATGTGTGCACAGGATAGTGTTACACCTGCACCTAGCTTTTGCTGCTTGTAATATTAATTTTGAGTTTTTGCATGCTGCTTCCGTCTGTTGCTTAGCAAATCAAGATTGTGTTTGTTTGCTTTTGGAAGGAGGGCGAGCGAGCAATGCCTGCCACAGGCCATGGAAACAATTAACCACTGCTGGACGGGAAAAAGTAATCCCCAGGAATTGGTTTTAGTCTCTAGTATTGCAGCAGCAATAAATAAAGGAGTGATAATAAAGGAATAAAAGGAGTGATATGTGTGATTTGTAGCATACTCGAGAGAGTAAAGCACGCATTTATTGCCTTATTTTGTGTGGACGTGTGCATGTGAGCATGCCCTGGTGCAGGCAGAGGTAGGGGCCTGTGTCCTGGCCACCACAAGCATCCACGAAGCTGCCATTGCTGCAAGGGCTAATTGGCATGGTGAGYGAGGGCCAACTCCCTTGGCAATCTGCGTTTGCACAGCTGTGTGCCTAGGAATACTTGGCAAGTGCCTCTGGAGGGTGTCTGTGTTGGGTACGTGCGAGCCAGGGAGGGTTTGCTGAGCTGTTTGGGGAGCTGGGGACACACTGGTGACTGTGGCCAGAGAGTGCTCAACAAGCCACGTGGCAAGTGGGAGAGAAGAGAGGAGTTTATGCGAAGACTTGGCAGGTGCGTGGGAATTTTGAGTCAGCATTTGAAGGATTATTTGAACAGACTGTCGCTCAAGAGCATGTTGAAACCCATCCCAAGTGTCCTGCACTTTACTGGCATTCAAAACCTGGAGCAGCTGGGTAGGAAACTGCACAGGTCAGTAGGGCAGAGTATTGCTTGGGCACTTCAGAGCAGCAGAAGGTAAGGGGATTGCCTCAGAAATATTTGAAAATATAATATGAAGGCATGGTTCCATTCAGTCCGTATCTTCTTGACCTCATTTCCCAAGTGCTTTTAAATCATCCTCCTGTATCAGAGCTAGCAGCTCTTTCAGTTGCTTCAGCTTTGCATGCTCTGCATTGCCAGTGTTCCTGAATCATGGGCAGGATCCCCCAATTTAATGGCTAACCCTGTATTATCAGGAATAACAGGAATCTGTTTTGAGCACCTTTATTTTTTGGACCAGCCTTGTCCCAGAACTTGATAACTAACGAGATCAAATTCCCTGAGGCCTCTGTGTAGCCAGGAAGCTTTTGCCCCTCTGTGTTGCAGCCCTTCATTTATGCTCCCAACTTCCTGCACTTTGGAGCCCTGCTGGTACTGGGGTTGCATTGACACTTTCTGTTTGCTTCTGTTTCCCTAAATCCCTGAGAGAGCCAGTGAAGTTGCCTGTGTGCAAACTAATCTCTCCAACAGCATGTGGGATCAGCATTTCTATGGAGTTATGTCAACGTTATCCTTAGCGAGAGGCAGTGCTTAAGAGGTATAGCTGTCAGTTACTGCAAGGTGTAATTGGTAAATTTAGTCATGTGGTGGAAAAATAAACCTTGAATTTTATCCATTGTAAAACCACTGAATTTGAGAGTTGAAACAGTTTTTTATTTTGGTGTTTGGGTGAACTGTTTGGGTAAAGACTTGACTTTAGTGGGGTCAACGAAAGCTTTGTTACCAGGGGTAAGGTTTTCACTAATTTGGTCCTTCTGGATTTAAGAAATAAATAGCTACTTTTACAGCCTTTAGGATCAATGTTTCCTTAAATTTCCCTCCGTTTCTCTTAGTTTATCAAGGACTTGGGGTTACAAAGCAAGCTCAGGAAYAAATGTTTATCCTGGGTAGTGTTTTAACAAGAGATAGATGGCCCCAATACCCCGTTCTGTTTCTCTTAGTTTCTGTAGTACTGAAATTGTTGTGCTCTAACTGTATCAGCAACAAGCCCACTTTCTACTCGTTTTCACCAGTAATGATTTGTTTGGTTAAAAAAATTTGAATTGTTTTCGAAGTCAGGGAGAGCTGATCAAATTCCCACCTTTTGTAATGCATGACTGTGTACCGCAGCATGAGATAATCAGAATTTTTCTGTTTCATTCTCATGCTTGAATATTTTGTAGCTGTAGAATGATGCTGCAGTGACCACCTCCTTGATAACTGTTGGGAATGACATGGGAAGGCAATAAAAATGAGTTTTAWACAGGAAAGTATTACCTTCATTTGTAATTTTTGAGAAGTTTGTTTATTTTCAGAATCCTTAAAATCTCAACTGATGGTTCTAAAAACAAAAATGATGCTGTAAAGTGGTTCTCTGCAAACAGTTCATAGTTGTTCAATGGAGTACTAAATAATCCCTCCTCCCCACCCTTTATTTTTGTTTTTTTCTTCTTTAATAGGGTATTCCAGGACCACATGGTAATCCAGGTTTGCCAGGATTGCCAGGTCCAAAGGTGAGTTAATTTATCCATACTGAATATGTGAACTTAATCACTTTTTGGAAGCTATAGACAGTTTTGTATAATAGAAACAACTTGCCTTCATTGGTTTACAGATAGAGATTGCAATTGTAAACAATTTTAATTTAAATGTAACCAGTCAAGCCGAACTCAAGATCAAAACAAAATAGCTGGGAAAAAAAATATGGGACAAAATGGAGGGGGAAAAAAAATTCCTCTGTACAGACTGATGACCTGGAAACTCTTATCTATGCAAGTAATCTGTGCTTCCCAAAAAAGTTCCTGTAAATCAGTCCAGCCTCTTAAACTGGTATTTAAATGAGAATAAATATTTAATTGCTATAACATTTTGCCTTGATTAAAAACAACAACAAAGAACAGCCTGAGTCATTTTGCGTACATTCTTCTTTGTTTCTTTTTTGCCAGTGTCTGACCTTTCATGTATAAATGTGCCAATGTTTCAGACATTCATACTTGATTTATGGCTGTGATATTTAAAGCTAAAGCAAAAAAAATACTAGATCGGGGAGCTGGAAACCCTTCAAACTTGTTTAATGAAAGCCATTTAAATAGTTTTGACAGATTTGTGTATTTGCAAAATGCCTTCAACTCATATCTAGTTTGAACAATTTGATAGATGTGTTAGGGAAAAGCAAAAGCAACCATAACTTGTTTTAGTGCAGCTCCTTATGGCAGGAATCTGACCTGTCATGACAGGTGTTAGAAAGCGCTCGAGGTCATAAAAAGATGTGCAATAAAATTTGTGATGTTAGACACCATAAACTAATTCAGCTTTGTATTATATGTCCGTTTATTATTTTATGAGGCTGTATATTGAACAGTACCTTGCTAGACAAATAAATGAACTCTATCCTGTTTTGCAATGTATTTTCTCCCTGCATTAGATCATCGTTCTGATGAGTTCTCTGATAGATTCCATGCTTTCAGAATAGAAGGCAATTTTATGTGTAGACATGTATATTCACACACACATGTATGCATGTGTTAACTCCTAGAACATAGTAATCAGTTTCTGTTAGGCTATATGTTACTTTGCAGTTGAAATAACTTTTAATGCAGTTTTAATTTAATTTAGAAATGAGCCAGGTGCTCATCAAGGATTAAGTATGAACCACAAGATGACTTGCACTGACTGTGTAAGGTGAAGTGAAGAACTTTAAACTTTATTTAATCTTAAAGCACAGTAGATAAGTTGGAACAATTTTCTGGCAGTAACATAGGATATAATTTTATTCTGCCTTTGATGTACAAACATTTTTCCTGCTATGTTGAAGCATCCTTTATGCACTTGTGTGAAACATGGAACAAAATTATATTTTGTTTTGCCGTGTTTTGAGTGATTGCTTCCAGCTGAGAGGCAGGTTGTTCTCCCGGTGTGTGTTAGCAGTGATAACTCATGGCTGAGGGTCCGCAGCATTTAACTCCTCATGAACAGTATGATGTCTTCTGAAGTCACTTACAATTATACATGAGGATTGTTTCAAGCAAATATAGTTTGTGGATTCTGGCACTGTTCTAAGTGCAGCATGGCCTATCTTCACCATGGCGTCGGGCTCCTCTGGGGAGCTGTGACACCCAGTGTCACAGGCTGGACCAACATGTTGGGCCTGGAGTGTCACTGGTGTCACTGGGGCTGGTAGGCCAGCAGGACCCCTCTGCACATGAGTGTGAACCACCTTGGAATCGGGTTTTCAGGCACCCCATGGAGCCTCTCAGGGCACTGAAGCCTCTGGAGGTGGGATGAGGGCCCTGRGAGCCTGGTCCAACTCCATGGGGTGCCCTGGCCCCACGGGAGGCTCAGCCAGCAGTGTCATGGAGGTGGGTTTCCCTTGGGTGAACAGGGAACAGTGCGGTAAATGTTATCAGTCGGAAACAATGTCCTTACGTTGTGCTCTGGGGATACGCTAGTGCTGTGGAGAGCTACGGTGGTGATGGGAGGGAGGAGGCTCAAGACATCGGGTTCACTTCAAGCAGAACTTTTAATAGGTTTAGATCAAAAAAGAGTTTAAAACATAACTGTACAGAACTTGAGTCAGCTGSTCTCAGCTTGTCGTGATAGATGAGGCCTGCACAGCGGGTCATCTGCACAGGTGTAACTGAGAGTATCGCTATGTTGGCACTGAGGTTGCAAACAAATTTGGATTTTATTAAATATCTTTCTGGCAAATTACGCAATTAAGAAAATCTTTAAATCTCRTTCCAGGCTAAGCTTTAACTGTTCTATTATGTTATAGCTCTTTACCAGTAAGGCTATTAGAAAGCAAAACTGTAATAGTAAGTACAATTCCTTTGAATATTCCACTTCCTTTTGCTGTAACAGTCAAAGTATTTGTTACTGACCATATGATTTAAAATCTCTGTTCCCTGATGATATTAATGGGTTTGATTTCTCTGTAATAGGGTCCTAAAGGAGATCCAGGATCCTCCCCAGGAAAAGCCAAACGTGGAGAAAAGGTACTATTAATTATAAAAAATCTTCCATCTGCCCAGTCCTTTTCTTGAAGTCTAACACAGTAAATAGTAATAGCTAGAGATATATGTTAATTTGTGGGGAAATTATTCACTTCTTATGGAATGACTGTCTTGAATTATTTAGCCTCTTCATTCCTGCTCATGTTGGTTGGTAGTGATTCTTCTAAGGATATGAACAGAGTCTGCTCTAGCTGTGATTTGACCACAGTACATGACACAGAAGGACACTTGCTCTGCCTGGCAGCATCAATAAAAATACAAGCACAATAAAGATGGAATTGTCTAATTTTTCATCCCAAATGTCCAAGAATGCAGAGCAAACAGGAAATTCTGCATGTTTGTACCCCGAGTTATGTTCCAAGGAAACACAGTGGGTCTGCCTGTTTTGTTTTACAGGGGGATCCAGGCCCAGCAGGCTTTCCAGGCCCACCTGGGATCAAAGGCCAGAAGGTAAGATTCCATTTTTCCTATAAACCTCTCTCACTCAAATCCATGCCCAGTAGTGGGCATCTCGTTGTCATGAGATCATGGAAGGAGCATGGGGTTTTGACCAGGTGGGGGTACAGTGCCAAATACGTCAGACTCCAGGGTCATCAGCGCAAAAGCTTTCTTGAAACTAAATGAACTCGTGGCAGCAGAGTGGAGTTGGAGTCCTTTGAAAGGAAGTGAGAATCAGCAAGATGGGAAAAAGTGATTTTAATCAGTATCTATGCAGAAGACTTTTTGTGTGTGTGTTGCAAATGTAACAGAAAAATATATAAAACAGATAATGTAGAACAAAATTTTGTAATACTATATAACACTAAAGGCACCCGCAAAACATTTGTCAAAGGATGAAATGAGTTGTTAGCAAGATAAGCCTTGGATATTCTTGGCCTCATTCATGACATTTGAAGATGGAATTAATAAAAGCTTGTCTGCTGTTGAAGTTAAAAAAAGGTATGAAAAAAGGTTAAAAAAAAAAAAGAGTGTTAAGTTTTAAGACTAGTTCAGTCAATGTTATCAATATTCTCTTGTTGCTAGAATTGTATGATAGTTTCTTTTGGGGGATGGAATCAAATCTTTGGGTTTTTTTTTTCAAATTTACCAAAAAAAACACTAAAACTGTAGCCAAAAAAAAAAGAAAAAAAGAAAAAAAAGAAAAAAGAAAAAAAGAAAAACACCTGTTACTGAATTAGCACCAGCAGTTTGGAAATTCTCAAAATCATGTGGCTCATGGTTCTGGGAATTGAGAAAATGTGTAACTCTGACAAGAATTTGCATCCCCTCTACTAAGAGTTAACCTAAAAATCTGAACTTTGATGGCCCTTGTAATAGCCAAATATTGGACACTTTGAGAATCCCTTCCCAAGCACAGTACTTTCCCACTTCATCAGGCTGATGGTTCTGCCTGGTCAATAAAGCAGTTTTGTCTTAACTTAAATTCCCTTTCTTAGATGGGAAGCAGCTGTCATTTGTTCTGGATTATGAGACTGATGTTTGGGAGTAAGGAAATGAAAATCTCATGGTCATTTTCTCTTCCTGCCACAAGAATTCACTCCTCATCTGAAGGTTAGAGACTCGCTGGGTTAACGTAGCTTACTTGATCACTGGAAACTTTAGTCTGTTTCCACATCCTATACATCAGACACTAACTAAGACCATGTTTAGGATAAATACTGCATGACCCAGATTGTAGGAATACCAGCCTTTGAACAGCACTACACCTGCAAAGTGTTTTATGCTTTATTATTTTTTAATGGCAAGCCCTCATCTTGTTGTTTTAAGTATTTCATCTTTAGTTATCATTATTCAAGCTTTGTAAGTAAACAGTCAGATCCTCCTGTGCTCCTAGCTTGTGATCTTAGAAGTTATTTTTATTTTGTTATTTTTATTTTGTGAGATACTCAAGCTCAAAGGATAAACTGCGTAAGAMTACTTTCGTTTTTGTCTTATAGCCCAAAACTTCTGTCTTATAGCCCAATTTTTGTCTTATAGCCCAATGCTTCTGGGGAATTGCTGTAGCACTGAATACATAATATAGTTTTGATAATCTTTCTCATTCATATATGGAAAGGAAGAAAAACAAATCTTAAATGTTCATTAATGCTGCTCCAACTTCTGTTTGATTTTTTTGACTTTGCTTGTGCTGAATTTTTAAACAGTGAGGTATTTGATACTGAATAACAAGTCTTGTGCTTTTCCAGACTTTTTAATAATGTAATGCAAATCTGTGTTAATTTCACATCAGTAGTTTATTTTCATTTTTTCCTCTGTCTTTTCCTGAAAGACTTAAGCTTGAGGTTTACACATTTCTTGAAGAAACTCAGCATCCCCTTCCCATTAACATCGCAGTGGCTTTGAAGAGCTGCAGTGTTAAAGCTGGCAAAGGAGCCCACAGCAATAACTGCTGCCCTCCACTGGGCATCGCCATGCCTGCTCTTGTGCTAGTATGCACGAAACTATTAACAGATTTTTCCCTAGTCACTATTAACCTGGTTCTGATTCTTCTGTGTGTGTGTGTGCCATGATACCATTGTCAGTACTTAGACAGAAACATATGCTGTGGAAATTTGGAGTGARTGTGCATATTATTTTCAATTCTTGAACCAAAATAATTTGTGAATAGCCATGTGCTCGCTATTATTGCTTGTGTTTTCTATGAATATTTGTGTTTAGTTGATTTTTGAAGGTTTCAGTGTAGCACAATAGTACTGGTAACTACTGTTTTGGACACTGATTTTCTTTGTGAAATAGTAAAACAAGAGTTTGTTAGTAATCAAGATTCTGGAAAGAGATAATTGTGATTAATTTTATTTTTCATTACATGCTACTGTAATGTGTCCTTGTGGCTGCCTACTAAGTAAGACTTAATTCTCTTGTCTGTAGCAGGGAATTCAATAGGCTGTTCTGCTCATTTATATGAAGTTTAGGGTTTCAAATTTCTTCTAGTGTAAGGACTGATAATTGTATGTTTATGAAGTGTTTAGAGGCCAGTTCTTTTCATCTTTTCAAACAGAGAAGCAGTGGCAGGAGATCAGACTACGTTTGAGGTGAATGCCATTTCCAGAAGACTTGTGTGGATCTTCTATCTGGAGCTGTTCTTGTTTCCATCAAAATCAATGCTCAGAAAACATTTCTTTTAACAGTTCAGAGACCTCATGGGAGAAASGCCCTTCTTATCCATCCTCCCTTCTTTTAAAAAAAAGTCTTTCTTGCCCTGTATGGACAGGTAAGCTCTAATAGAGAGAGAAATGGGGAATGGATTTGTCAACCACAGGGTAGTAGTCTTCAGAGCAGAGATCTGGAAGTTAAATTTGCCTGAGTTTGTGCCAATGTACTAAAATGACTGCAGCACATGCGTGGTCACAGGTACTTTCCGATGATGTTTGAAAACATTTTTAAAGAAAAAGATTGGCCAGTTATTTTGCAGTATGTTTGATGTGTTTAATAGTAAAGCATCGAAATCAGTTTCCAGAAAATCCTGATAAAATTTACCTGCTAAAATATAGTATGATCAGACACATTGAAGGATTTGTGTAGAGAGAGGAGAAAAACTTCATTGCGCTCTGAGAAGGGTTCCATGTTTCTCAGTATTCTGTGAAGAATAAGGCAAATAGATGAACATAGGGCAGTAGCTGTGGTAATGTAAACTGTATGCAACCCGGAGTGTCTTAGTACTTTTTGTGGAGAGTGCCATTTTCCTTGAGCTTCTGTGCCCAAGCTATAGAGCAATGAGAGTGGAGAGCAGAGAACCTGTCATTTACTYCTTTGGATAATGATAATGTTAAACTAACTGAAGTTAAGCCGGTTGATTTTGCCTCTGTTTGCAAGGTAGAAGTAGTTGCATCTCCAATAGTACAACTTCCATGCAGAGAGGCTGGACACATCTGCCTGCTTCCAGTGAAGCCTTCCATATGCTCCTTCTGAAAGTAACGCTGCACACTAAGCTTCAAATCTGTCCTATGTCAATTTGCCARAAAAAAAATTTCCTTCCCTAGGAAATTCCAGCTAAGAGATGCTGGATGAAATCTTAGTTGTGTTACTAATGTCAGCAGACAAGACAAAGCTTGGTCTTATGAGGAAAACATGAAGATAAGTAGTCATTGCAAAGGTTCCTGTGACAGAGTGGGACACTTATTTATTAGACTTACCCTATGGCAGGAAATTTTTGGTTCCAGATCTTCGATTCTTTTCCTAGGTTAACTTGTTTTATATTCTCTGTAGCTAGTGCTTGTAGTGGTGGTATAAGACTTTATCTATTGATTTTTTTAGAAGTCACAGAACCTTCTTTGTTTTTCTACTAAACTTGCCTGTGTTGCCAAATGTATTTTAATAGTAGTTGTGGGGAAAAAAAATCTAATAAAATAGAATGAACACAACTAAGATAGCTTGGCTTGAACTGTGCTTGCTGTTATGATTTAATGTCTGTATTATTTTGCTACACAGAGACTTCATTCAGTCTGTGTCCCACTGTGTTAGGCATATGGTAGAAGTCAGGAACTTTAACTGGCTTATAAGGCTTGTCTGAGTCCTTTCAGTTGGCAGTAAAGTTTTTTTCTCTCACGCAAACAGAAGTATTCTTGCCATTTACTGTATTTTAGTAGTGTGCAGTTTAGAAACTGCATTGGAATAATTGGAAACTTTAAACCTTTCTCTTTTAGTTTTCAAATCAAAATATTAATCATCATTAGAATTGGGGAGGTATTTCATTTCTCAAATGTGTACATGTTAAATTGTGGTTGTTCTTGTTTACTTTCATCTTAACTGAAGGCATAAGGGGACTTATTTATATATGAGTATGCTCAGGAATATGAACGTAGACTTAAAAATTTAGCTAATCCTCTTAGACTTCTAAGTCACCAGAAACCTCCAGGTGTAAACTCTCTCCTTGGAATAATACTCACTTTAACATAATTTAGATTCCTTCCCAACTAAGTTGCACTGAGTGAAGACCATGKCAATTCTGAAAAGCAGTATGAACATACTGCTCTAACCTAGGAGTGTGCAGCAGTTATCCTCTGTCAGGAGTTAGCTTCTGTGGTGTAAAACCATGCAGTCTGTGGTTAGGCATCCTGCTTTGTCTCATAGTTGTGGGTCTCTCTTCTGAGAGTGTCCTTGCAGCTGCTGATCAGCTAAGCTCATTCACCTTAAAACTGAATTCTGCTACGTGGGAACTCTCAAAAGTGCTTAGTAGCACCTACCGTCCTTTTCTCCAGAAATAAAATACTTTTTTCTAGCACTATATTTTGATTGAACCTTTAAATGCAGCAAAAGACTAAAACTCAGATACGAACAGCATATGTAACACAGAATGGGCCAAAAAGTTTGTCAGCTTCAACTTCCAACATCACAGGGAAGATTTCTGTGTTAAGGAATGGGCTGGTTTCTTCAGTGGGATAAGTTCCATAATATAATATGACCTGGTATTTTCTCTAATATTAAAAAAAATAGAGACAAATAGACATCCTGGGTCCTGGAAGGTCTTTCTTTCTTTCTAGAGAATACCCTAAAGCAATCTGAGATGACACCCTGCTTATGTCTTTTCCTTTGAACTGCCTTGTTTGGAGAGGGAATTGCAGCAAGGATTTGGAATGTAGAAATGCATTGGAATAAATCCAAATCCCCGTTTACAACAGTCACTGGGGAAGACATCCAGTGTACTCATTTGTTTAATGAAAGCAGGTTTGTAACCACACTGATACCCTGAAATTGTCAACTGCCATGAATGTTCCTTACCTCCTCTTTCTTATTTTGCTCTTGTGAGCTGCTGAACACAAACAACACTAATTCTGCAAACAAGCTTTGATAAACTCTGAGGAGCATTTGAAGCTAGAAGAAAAGGTTAATTTTGTGTGTTTAACTGTATTTATCTCACATTTGTTCCATTACTTGCAGGGTGTCAAGGGTTATCTGGGACTGCGAGGGCCACAGGGCGAGCCGGTAAGTGATGGCAGAGCACAATATGCTGTAGAGTACATGGGAATAGGGGAAGACAGAAGAAGGCCTGATCCAATGCAAGCATTCAGCATAAGCAATCAATGCAAATTACTGACTCATTTAGGAAATGATCAAAAATTCCTGACCAAGAATTCAGACTCTCGAGAGATCAGTGCAAAGAAAATGTCCCAAATGAAACAGAAAAGGCCAGCTTGTTTTCTTCGGCCACCTCACTGGCTTGGCAGATGTTGGTGTAAAATTCCTCTTRGAGGCACAGTTCAAATTCTTTTAAAATGTCTGCTGACTTAATGCATTTTTTATCTCCTAGTATGTAGAGAATGAAGTGGTTGGTCGGTGCTTTCTTCACACTTCCATGCCAGTTGAGGGTGTAATTTGAGTGTGTTTCATAGATGGTTCCTTGCTGATGCCTCTTATTAGCAATAATGGGAATCTCAATTGCAGTATAAGTGGAAACATGARCTTCTCTTGTAACAATACTGAAAGAGAAATGGTAATGATAACATCTGATAATCACCAGAAGGGAGATAAACACTCATGATCATTATCTGTAGCTTTAACTGAGTTTGACACAAATCTTAACTGAATGAGTGGTGACTTTTATTACAGGCCCACTGGGATTTTTCTGAGTAGACTATAATTTAACAGGGAGAKAAAGATAGCCAGTGGAGGAAAAAAATAGCATTGTTAGCTTCAGGAGAAGTGTATCTCAACTTTAAAGTAGGCGCTGGTGAAAAGCGACTAATTGGTTACCATGGAGGAAAGAATTGAGGCTTGCGTTGAAGAATAATTCTGCCAATTATGCAGTCAAGTGTGCAAATTCCTTTAAGGCCATTAGATACATTCAAGTTTAGGATATTTGGCAGTGTAGTGTCTCAGATTTGCCATACTTCTTCTGTCAGTATTTTTTAAAATATAAAAATAAGGGCAAATAACCAGCCTTACGGAGAACACTTTGGGAGGAAAATGTTTTGTCTTGTAAGTTGTATGTATTGCTGCTGTGTTCATGCCTGGCTGGAGAATGTGATGAATTAGACCAGTTACCACTTCTCTGTAGCACTGGCATATCTGCATTTTCAGAATCTTTTACAGCAAAGAGACACATTCCTTGAATCAGTGAATTGTTGGATTCCTTGAAGAGCTGTGAATGGAGGTGTTTTAAAAATGAAGTTGTAAATGCAATAATTCTGCTGCTTTTTGAGTTTCTTCTTACATGTATGTAATTTTTTCTGAGATCCATCTAAGCTAGAGTAGGAGACCATAGATCCCAGTTCTGTGGTATAACATACGTTACAAGGAGAATCACAACCAGTTGAAAGCAAACGACAGAATCAGCTTGGTGGCAGCTCATACAAACAAAAAACATTGCAACCWTTTTGTCTCTGCACTTTTCAGTTTGCTTCCCAAGGCAGCTGTTTCACCATAGATCAGCTGTGAACAGCTCAGGGAGGAAGTCCTGACTTGGACAGCAAGTGGAAGGGTCAGGCTGGGAGAGTGTTCAGTTTTTGGGCTTGGCCTGCTCGAAATCAAATTCACTKAGCAGAGGTGGATGGAGCTTCCAGTGGCTCTGTGATAAAGCCAGGCCATTTGGCACCATTTCAGAAAGATGCATTTTTTTCTGAAAATAAACTCAGATGCACAGATGTTGAGTAATAAAACAAACAACAAAAATAACTTTTGGACCTGATTAGGAAGAAAGATGGAAAAAGGTTCAATACATTCATGACTAATCTAGTGCTATATTGACCTGATTCTGGGGGAACTTCTGCCATTCTTTACAAAGCTAATTCTTCTTTAAATCTTCAAAACGTCTGTTCTGATATACCTAAGATAAGTGCAGATACTTCATCTTAAAGACTGGTCTTCTGCAGACCTTTTCAATAGCTTTTTATAAATATAGTATATGGCTTTCATTCTGGAATTTGATATTTTGCTTTATCATATTTCACAATATCTTGGCCCACTCCACTTGCAATGCTTTCCCAAGGAAAGGTAGCTGAAATTACATATATAGTAATTTGTGGGATTTTACTCGAGCACAAAAAGCAAATTTTCACTGCAGTTAAATTCGTTCATATTAATAGGACTTACAAGATAATAAGCTCTAAAACTGACATTAACATATGTTGGGATTTTTTGTTTGTTGTTTATTTGTTTGGTTTTGACTTTGCTGTTTAGGGAATTCCAGGAATGGCTGGCAGTACTGGAGCAGTTGGTTACCCTGGCAGGCAGGTGCAGTAACTATACTAATGTCTTTGTTTCATTCTTTCTTTTTTTTTTTTTTTTTTTTTTTAATTTAAAAATATCTGATATAGGGTATTTGTTCAAATCATTCTCTTCATTTCTCCCTCATCTGATTTCCCCCATGGTAAATTTTAATATGATTTAATGTGTGTAGAGCTTTGGACAGATGAACATTGGAAAGCTGACTGATTACTTTGATCTCTTGTACTTTTTTAAAAAGTCTTGTCTAACTTATAGAATTGCTAATAGTGTAAATGCATTGGTTTGCATAGTATCATTTATGTTTAAACCACACCACTTTCACCGATAGTCCTTTATGCCTTTTAAACCTGGCCCTGGGTGATTTAGATATAGAAATTTTACACCTTTCTGGCGCGCACACACACAAATCCATTAGCAAAGCACTGAATGTCTAAACACTTTACTCTTTCATAAACCTCTTATTATGCTCTAGGTTTGAACTTTTTTAATTCAGGTGCAGCTGGAAACTTCCTCTTAATTTGCACCAGTATATTTACTGCTGAAACTATTTTTCCAGCTTTTTGTAGAAAATTAAGTGTTTTGTTTTGTTTTCTGTTCAGGTAATTGAGAACCGACGAAATTGGGAACTGTCTGTCTTAAAATACAAGCACTTGCCATCTCTCTATAAAGACAAGCACTTGTATAAAAATTGATACCTTGGTCTGGTAATATAAATACATAAAGAAAAAATATTCATTGTTTTTCCCTACATAGAGATATGTGAGCCAGATTCAGCTATTGAGTTCTGTTGGTTTCKTATCTGCTTAAAGGGTGAATTTAATCAATATTTCACCAATTTATTGAGTTGTTTTTGTAGGCTTGTATATTTTGAAACTGTATTAACGTATCTTATACTGTAGTGGATGATAATGTGATTGTGTTTAATCATGTATAATTTTTAGACCATTTGGTCTGCACATGCTCTTCTGAGGTTGGCTTTAAAAGAATTGGAAACGTGTCATTAAAAAAAAAAAAAACACCCTGTGAAATGATGTCACTGTAATGCCAGATCACTGGATCTGGAAAAAGAAATCCTCCTAGAAGAAATCAGTTTAATGTAAATAAACTTTCGGTCACTGTGTTAGATTCAGGCATGAATTAAGGGGAGACCTTTCTGAATATGGTCCTTGGTGACACTCTCTTAAACACCTAAAATTCTGAAAGATGCATTGTCTGTTTGTGGTTAACAGTTACTGTTATATTTCTCTTAAATAGCATTTCTGTTTTGTTAGAGTGAAGTAAAAGTCATGTCTTTTTGTAATAGGGTTTAGCGGGCCCAGAAGGTAACCCAGGTCCTAAAGGTGTAAGAGTAAGTAAGCATTTTAAGCATTTTGGCATGCATGACTGTACTTTTATACATAGAGTACATGAGAACGGGGACTGGAGGAACCCTGACAGTTGTTTGTCCACTCAATCATCTGGATCTGGTCTTTGCAGAATCCACAAGTGAGAAATCAGTGTTGTTTTCAAAATAAGTTTAAGGATTTACTACTTTTTATTGCTTTCTTTTCYCTCCACGGTAAGCAGGGAGCAATATAGAGCAGGCTTGTATTGTTGCTCTTCCTCTCACTTGGAATGTGTACAGACAAGCAGAGGAAAGCAGTGCTGAACGTGGCTGTGAGAGCTGGGAGTGAAGAGGAGCAAATGTTTCCTGCCTGAAGCACTATTTCCATAATGGGAACTGTCAAGAGGGAAGACAGATCTGGCATTTGCAATCTGTAGCTGCTACAGCAGTTGATAAAGGGAAGCAGTCCTGTTGCATGAAAAGCATAAAAGTCAATATCATCAAGATTTTTAAATAGTTCAGCCAATGATACCTATTCCAGAGACTGAAGGTTTAATTTCTGTGCTTTGCAGGTGCAAGGTTAACTTGATTGTCCACAGGGCAGAAAAAAAAATTGGTTGGCTCTTCTTTTTCTTTTTTAAATAGGCACATGCCCATGCATACATGTGCTTCCATGTGTAAATATTCCTTGAGGACAGCTCTCCAGGTCTGGTAGTGACAGGGGTGTTCTGTATCCTGCTTGCAGCTGGCTGCATCTGGGATTTGAAGGGGCCTTTCATGAGGCACTCTCAGGCCCTCAGCTCTACAGTGCTCACATTGTACAGATAGCAGAGCAGCATGCTGTATTTCCAAATTTCTGTTAAAATAAGCTCATCGTCTTGCTAGACTTGGTTTTGGCCTTTGCTTTTAAAAGGAGAATACTCAGACTGCCTTCTGAGGTAGAGGAGGAGACTACCTTCACCTGGAACAGGGTTTTAGACTTTGGAAAATTCTTTGTGTCTTTTTTCATTACCTTGATGGGAAAAATTCCTTTGTCATGATCTAGTGCCCACAGGTACCCTCAGGGACTGCATCTCTCTTGCATTTCTTCTCTTGACTTCTGCATAGATTCTCAATGCAGAATTGAGAAGAATTATCAATTCTTTCTAACAAACAAAACATTAAGTGATCTCAGTCGCTCTTGAAAAGTTACTTTTTTTCTCTTGATACAAAACTGAAGATGATTAACCTTTAGTAGTGTATCGGTAATGCTAGGGAAATGAAGTATCAGGTCGTAAGGCTTGTGCTCCTTTGTGTGAATTGACAATAAAAAGGACAATGCAGCCCTATGGATAGCGATTATGCTAGTGTGCCACAGAGGAATTTGGTTACGGGATTCCTGGTCATGTATTACAATGCATGATCCCTTAAGAGCTTTAAGTTTAGATCAGTCCTACATGAAAGCTATATTCTGCTTTTCGGCTGTTTTAAGGAGCTGTGGGGGGGGGGGAAGTGCCTTTGTTTCCTTGGTTTTCACTAGGGTTAGATATCAAGATGGGCACTGACTTGCAGAGTACCATGAAAGAATGAGTAAAAAATATTTAATTACACTCAGAGGCCTAGAGAGGGATGTATGAAATCATGATTTTTTGTTGTTGTTGCTCACATCTTTGTTACAATTTCAGTTTAAATCTGGTAATGAAAAATCACTTTATCATACTTCTATCTGTAAAGTGTACTGTCATTTTTTAATGAATATAGAGTGTGTCTTTATATCCATGTAGTATAGTATGTGCACCCCAATGGAAGCATGAAAAATGAGCTACCAAGTGTAACAAAATTAAGCAATAATTAAGCAGTGCTACAAGAGGTAATTTACAAGCCTTATGAGACAGCATATAAAATACTTGCACATACAGTCATTTAAGAAAATGCAGTAAAAAAGCATAGGGACCTGGAAGCTTTTGCACATTTTACGGGAATTGAGTGACCAACAAGCAAGACCTGAAGAGAGGGAAACACTTGGAAATCACACACTTCATGAGCATTGCAACAGTCTAACTTGACTTGCTATTATCATTTAGAAAAGATTGCATATATGTTATTTATCATGTAGTTATGAAGATTCCTGTCAGGAAAAATGTCCTGCTTTTATAATTTTCATTATAGGGTTTGATATATGTGATGGGAGAAAGATAGGKGGGAAAAAGGATGAGACTTCTGAGATCTATATAGTGGTAGAAAGAAAAATTGAGTCAGCCAGAGAGAAAAGTATTTTCTAAAGGTGCTCAAACAACAAGTTCTCCACTTCTGAATATCTTGATTTCAGGGATTTTTCTTTCCTTTTCTTTTTTCTTTCTTCTACCTATCTGTTCTTTTAATTAGTTCTTAACTGTCTGGCTTGTGAGCATGTCTCAGTGACCTGACCTCTCTTACCCAGTGTTTAGCAAGTCACTTGTCTTAATGGGTCCTCCACAGAAGGAGGACCCATTGACTTTTCATATTGAAGTAACACATTTGGCGATGGATTTAGCAAAAAGTCTGTTTCTCCGCACATTTTACAATCACCATGGAAGAGCTATGGTACCATGCAAAAACACAGGAAGGCTGACTTGAAATGAAAATGTATTTCTGTCTTTCTGAAGGAGAAGGTGAGAGGGAAATACATTGTGACTTTATTTTAAGGGAAACATTCTGCGTATAAACTCTCTGGGACACTTGTATATAAGAACTACCAGGAAAGTTATTCAGGATAACGAACATGTTATGATTTTTATAACACATTTTAAAGACAAATTTTAGTAACTTCTATTACATATTTCATTTATTAGAGCTCTCCGCAACTTTGACTTTTTGGAACACTTTCTTTGTATGGTTAGTGTWTTTGCTACATGTATCATAGTGAGTTGTTTTTGTAGTTGATTGGAAAGTAAATTATGAATTAATCCTTGGATCTTGAACTCACAGCTGACCAATACCAAGGCGAAGTAGTGTTGGTAGGAAGYAGCCTTTTTTAAAAGAAGTGTTTTTATGTTTTAAGGGATTCATTGGACCTCCAGGCATGGCAGGACAACCTGGACCTGAAGGAGAAAGGGTATGTTTAAAGAAAGATTGATAGTTTAATGAMATGCATATACAGTGAAGTATTGGAATTTGTGTGGAAATGCAATATGTTAAGGAAGCAGTGTATATCAGAACTGATTCCTGAAAAAATACAGAAGATGTTACCGTTCATTTGACCCTTTGTCAACAGGCAAAATTGATTTAAAAAAAAAAAAATATATATATATATATGTGCCCCTTATAGGACACTGGCTTTATGATTCTTTGCTCAAGTCTTTTCTTTATGGTGCTTGTTCTCAAACTATGCTTTCCAATTGAGTGGAAATTTAATTTCCTGATTTTAAATTATTGAAGAGAAGAAAACCTAGTTATGATGGGCTATCTCTTCCCAGGGCATTCCAGGTCTGCATGGCAAAAGAGGCCCTAAAGGGAGACAGGTAAGAGTTCTGACGCTTATCATTTCTGCATAAATGGCCCTGTAAGTCACTGCATGATGTGAAAAMGTTTACTTCTGTATTTTCTGCAGAAAGCTTTCTCTTGTTTCCTAGTACAAGTACTGAAGTGAAGAAGGCTTGACATGATGAGCCTTGTGGATGGTTATTMATGTCACCTTCAGGACGGTTAAAGTACAGAAGCACAGAAATACATTCTTTTAAAATTAGTGTTTGTCCAAGGTCTAGATATGWTGCAAGTTTTAGAAGTTTAATTTTGGTGCTGTTTAAAATGCAAATCAGCACCTTCYAATGTCTGATATTTCTGGGCTATGGTAAATTAAAGCTATTCTATGCTTACCRTATATTTCTACAACTGAAAATAAACACAGATCTTCCAAGCCTACATTATCAAGGCTTACATTATTTCTGCGGTTTATCTTCTGTGCCGAGTCTTTTGTTTTCTGCTGTGACCTTATTATTTGAGATCTTTGAAGCTATCCAGGAGTTTCCAATTTTAGCTTGTGGTTTGCTATTGGAAACAGCAATAGCAATCCCCAGTCATGCACCCTCTTGCACTTAGCATTTCAGATGACTTCCATATAGCACTTTGAACATGCTTTTGCAGCAGTACTGTTCCCTTTCCTCTAGCAGATGTCTGCTATAAAAATTGTGGAGAATTCTGTTTAATTTTTTTATTTACTATGTTTTGCTACCATCATATGAAAAAGACACTAGCCTTCGATAGAGGTCTATTGTGTAAAGAAAGGTACACATAGAAGTGTCATTAGACAAATAAACTGCTCTTTCTGAAGCTGCTATTAAATTGTTAAGGTATAACGTCAAAGTAAGGTTCTGTTTTTTAGTTATTCAGCTAATAAGGATGCTTCTATGCTTTTTGAACATGTTATAGTTTGCTTATAGTGTGAATTAAACTCTACGGCTTTGCATGAGAGSAGTGTACAAGGACAAGTCTGTCCCTCAATATACTGCAGTAGTTGGTAGTGTGCTCGTGTCAGTGAGTCACACGACGCAGTTAATGTAGAAGGGAAACGGAGGGCTTGTGCTCAGGGGGCGTAAAGCAGAGGAGGTGGCAGGAGGGTGCTCTGCAAACCTGTTGGGCTTTACAGTCTCATTCTCAGTGGCAGATGTCACTGCAGCCTCTGATTGCCAGTGTGGTGGTTTGTGTCTGTCCCTCTGGGCTGGCGCTGTGTGCCCTGTGCACTTGTCTCATTTATTACGAGAACACAGCCTCAGTACCACATCGTGCTCTGATGAGGGCTTTTAAGTTATAAAAATCAATCTGAAATTGTTTAATACACAAGAGACGTCACTGAGAGTGCCTCTGTGCCATGTTGCTGACTAACCTTTGAGTGCTCGTTCCCCTGTAATGTTGTCATTTCCACAATCCCAATGTCATTCAAAAGCCTTTCTGTTGCCCATAAAGCACCTACTTGGCTAAAGTCTCCCAATATAGTGACCAATCCAGCAAAGCAGTTAAATGGGAGCCTGGCTTAGTGTGCTTTGCTAGACAGAGATTTTCCCTTGTTGCCAGATAACAGTAGCTGTGGTGGACGCTGGGGCAAAGGCACCGTCAGAGAGCTAAGAGTTCCCCAGGGATCTGGGGCTGCATGTTGTCACTAAAGGGTGCTTGGCATGGGAATGTGCCTGAGATCGGATGCCTGGCCCTGTCTAGGATGCAGCTTATTTCTTTGGACRCATTTTCTGACAATAATAATCCTGGAAAAGGAATAGTCTGACTGGCAAAGTTCCTTCTGGAAGAAAACAAAGCCTGAATATGATCTCATTTTTTGGAAAGTAATCTGAAATATAAAAAGTGGAGACTGTGGTCTTCCACTGGATAAAGTAGTTCATTTAATATTTAATAAGGATTGAAAACTACAGAGCATATTAGAAAGATCATAGATAGGGCAATTAGACTTGCTGATCTTTAGTTTCTCATCTTAAGAGACTGACAGGTAATATATTTGATACTTGACAAGGGACTATACCATTGATATTCAAAATGTTAACCACTTAGAAGGCTTGCTGAGTAGTAACTTTGAGTAGTTGTAATGTTTGGCATATTTGAAATGGAACAAAATATTCAKTTGCCAAAATCTTTATTATGAAGATTAGAGTGGGGATTTGGTTGAGCTTGGTAGGATATTCACTTWAAAAAAAAAATGCTTTATAGCCAAAGCATATGTATCCCATTTCTTTTTGTTGTTTGCTTATAGTACAAAATTTGGCTAATTCTGCAGTATTTCTAATGCGTTGTCTGTCATGTTACTCTGATGTGGTWTTTTTTGTATGTAGTTAGACCACATTTAGGGAGATTTTTTAACATAGTTTTTTTTCTACATAGGACTAGTTACAACCAGCAGTCAACGTGACAGACTTTATAAACTGTACCAGGAATTTATTAGTCTAGTACATTGTAACTGTGCAAAAGCAGTTAAGGTTCTGTTTTCTATTAGGAATAGTCTTCCTTCATATGTTTTATAGTAACGTGTTAGATAATATTGATGTAGTAAAACATTTGTTGCACAGTAGTACTATTAAACTACTTCCAATTTTAGACTTTTCTGACCGTTTTCCTAGGTTGGAAATYTTTCTCTTTTTCTGCTTACTAAAATAGTTTTATTGGCATCAGTTAGACTCATGCTCTTGAGAATGGAGTTACGATAATGTGGGCAATGTCTCCTTAATAATCCATGGCATTGTGTTTTTGTGCTGTACGTAAGTAGTAATCTGCAAGCTGTGTTTGTGATCTGRTCACTGGAAAAACTCTCCCATCGCATTCTCCATTTCCCTTTTGCTGACTTTTTTTTTAAATACTCATGTACATTATCTCAATTTTACCTCTTCTAACAGTTCACATCCCAACCAAAATATTATGCTATTAGAAAAGGGTAACAAGTTAATCTTGCTTTACAGGATGCTTTAATGTTTTACTGGGCCRGTCTAATTTCTTCTGCATCCTTGTGTTAAAGAAGGATTGCTATCTCTGATACCTAAGCTCTATTGCAAAAACTGATCAAAATGAATGAGGCTTCCCTGTATCTTGTTTGCATTATTGTTTCTATCTCTGGATGCAGACCGAGGAAGGCAAGTGCTCACACTGGTGAGGAGAGTATTGTGCCAGAGTGGAAAATCTGATTTCTACTGCACATTTCTCACTCTGGGTCTGGAACAGTATTGGGGAACAGTAAGAAGAGAGTGAAAGATGGAATGTTTTAGTGAATTCTGTGGGCCACAGGAGAAAAAAATTGAGGTAAAAGCACCAACGAAGGAAATAGACTCCAAGCACCAATAATCTGACTTGCATTGCTGTAATAGTGCTCTCAAAGCACTCATTTTTATCCTTCACTTGCAGTATGTAATCGCATCTTTTTGGATACGATTTTATAAAACACCAAACACCASTTGAAGAGTAGGCTGAAAAATTCTACCTTTTCTCTGTCTCCCTCCCAAACCCTGCTGCTGATGTCAATTTTTAAATCTGTACGACTTTGATGCTCAAACCATCATTTGTGTCTGGTTCCTAAAGAACAACCTTCTCTTTTCCGCTTTAGGGTTTTCCAGGTGACTTTGGGAACAGAGGACCACCTGGTCCAGATGGGAATCCTGTAAGTATCAAATTTTGTGTTAACATGGTAAAATACATAACATTCATGAATAACACTTCCAAAATAGAAATGGATTTTTTTTTTCTGAAAAGCAAACTTCTGAAGCCTGTGGCAAGATTTGCTACTTAAATGTGGAAAGTGCTAGGTCAGTACTGAAGTGAGCAGTGGACGTAAAGTGAAAGGGAAGAAGTTAGTGCTCCCAGCAGTTTCAGTGCCACAGGTGCTGGCTACCTGAAGAGTGAGCTATGTTCTTGTCCCTCTTGTATTACTGATTACTGTTTTGCCTTCAGAAATTCTKGCATTGGATATTTTTTGCATTCTTTATTTAAACCATAATTCTAGGATCCCATTAAAAAAAAAAAAGGCATTCTGAATTTGTGTACCAAAACCTTGGCTTTTGAATGCTAGTGCATTTGATAGTTGGTTTTATGATTTTATGCTTTGAATGATACTGAACGCATTATTCCTGGTATGYCACTACTTAGTGGGTTATGATCAGTGTGGTAGTAGCTCCATCCCTGGCAGTGCTCGCAGGCTGAAGTGCGCTGCTGCTGCAGCCCTCAGGCTGTGGTGCCTACACTGCTTCACTGCCTGTGCTCCGAGGAGCTTTGCCTTTTCTCACCCTGTTTGTAGGGAAGCTCTCGCGCAGACTCCAAGCCCAGGTTTCTTTTGATAGGAGAAACCAGTGCAAAAGCTTTGAGCCACACAAGCAAAGGGCACTTTCAGTCTGATCTCACTGCTGGGTCTCCTTTTTGGAAACTGCTATCAGCTGCTTTTGGAAATGGGCAGAGCTGGTTTTCTTGCTAAAGACCTGCCCTTTCCTGACCCGAGATTGGAAAATCGTTTAAGAAGAGCTGCCGCAAATATTGCTCATGCAATTGTTATCCTCCAGTGCCAGAATTTTGAGACATGGGAGAAAATTATTTTGTGTTTTCTGAGGAGACCCTGTTGGGGCAATGTCAGAGCATGTCAGACTGCGGCGAGCCCTTGGCAGGATTTCCATGGAGTTCCTGGTCACAGAGACTGGGCCAGTCTGCAGGAAGGGTGATGGCCTGGAGGGACTTGTTCACATCAAGTAGTAGTTTTCCATAAGGAGAATGTAACCTTGAGGCCTGGAGGGACTTGTTCACATCAAGTAGTAGTTTTCCATAAGGAGAATGTAACCTTGATAGTGTCTTATGGAGTCCTCTGCCATCCCTCTTGTTTTTTCGTCTTGTCTCTTAAAATACCAGGATATCAAATCTGGCATTCCTGACTAACATGGGAATGACTTTATTGCACGAATATCTGATTTCACAGTCAAGGATTTCAGTATGTGTATTTCTTTACACAATGGCAAGCTGACACTTTTCAGGATCTCCCTAGATAAATTCCAATTTATTTTGCAGATGATTTTTATTTATCTTAGTAGAACTGATAATTTGTTAAAATACTAAAATTCCGATAATCTAAAGTTACTTATCTTTTAAGGGAATTGTTGGCGGTGTTGGACCTCCTGGGTTTCCAGGACTAAGAGTGAGTAGACATCCATTTATTTTGATTGGATTCAGGGAATTATTTAGACTTTTTCATTAGCCACTGGTGCAGTTAAGATCACAAAATTGGCTTTCATATTGCTTGTGCATCTGTATGGTAGTGTGGAGCATCCAGATAGTATTTTTCTATTTATATTCCTGTTTCTGATCTTCTGTGGCTGAATTTCTTTTTTCATGTCTGTTTTTCTTCATTGTCTTCAAATGTTCCTTTTTAGATACATTCTTAGAATAAGCTTTTGTTACCCATTATGTAGTTGCAGACTGTAGCTGTATCAAGGCAGTCACACCAGAGCGTGTCTCACAACRTGGGTGTACTGTACAAGGGATAAGAGCATCTGTGACACTTTGAGGCTGTGTGGCCTTATTCCCTTATTTCAAATAATTCATGTGTTTACTGACAGATGACATGAGTTTGATTGTCCATGTTGGCTCAGCTGAATATGGTTACCCAGCCTTGTTTGTAGTTCATAATATGTGGGAGAAAACAGCATATTTACACTTGAATAAAGAAAGCCTTGATTGTGTGGGGGGGGTTTTGTTTCTTTGTCTTGATCTCTAAAACATTATTGAAAACTTGGTTAGTTTACCCTGATGGCCATCTAACTTTTCTGTCCGTGTGTGATGTTGACCAGCACACAGTGTCTAAAGATTCTGCATGTGAGCTCCATCAGTGTGAGCTACCACCTCTCACTTTGGGGCCCTTTGCACCGTTTCAGCTGTGTAAAGCACCATAGTTATGTGCATGCTTACTCTGCATATTTTTTTCCTTAAAATGAAGAGAAAAATCAAGGTTTGCTTCCTAGTCATGTGTATTTATCAACCTAAGCTGCTCTTGCTTATGGTTTTATTTATGAAAAGTGACAATTTGGGTCTTTTCCTTCCAGAGAGGACTCTGTGTGTGTGTGTGTGTGTGTGTATATATGTATATGTGTGTGTGTATATATATATATATATACACATTATGTATAAATAGGTAGGGTCACTGTGCGACCTTCTGACAGCCTGATACCTATTACATATCTAATACCATCTTGCTTCCTTGAGACAAAAATGCTGCTTGAGAACAGCAGACTTCCTGGCTGATAAGACCTTACTGGTTCAGGAAGACTTTGCAGTTGAGGGGAAGGGTCCACCAATATTTTCTCAAAATTTCTCAACAGCCTTGGGAAGCTTCCAAAGCACCAGCAAATCTGTGTGGTTTAAAACTAAGGTCAATACATGACTGAAAAAAACTTTGGTAGCTAACAAGATGAGTCTTGGGCTCATGCAGTACATCGGTGTGACCAGCCCTGTGCACCCCTCTGGGTGTCTTAGTGATGTTGTTCCCAGTTTCCCAAACAGTAAGATAATGGGAGGAGTTAATCTCTACCTGTATTTTCTTTACAAGAAACTATTGCAGTCTTGCGRCTGTTGCAGAGTTCCTGCCCCGCACCTGCTCTCTCCACATGGGCTTGTGCACTCCCAAGTTCTGGCCTCAATTTTCACGTCACTCTGTTCAAGCAAGTGCTGAGGGTCATCCAGAACCAAGCAAAGAGAGACCTTAATATTCGTCCTAGAACACTTAGTCAATTGTATCACATTATACCATTACAAAGACGCAATGTTGAGCACCAGATTAAATATTATACTAGCGGAAGCCAACAAAATTAATTCAAGTAGCTTGTCCAACCCAGCTGCATGCACAGTCCAGAACTAATTATGCTTTTATGTTTGTTCATGAGAACAATGGTAAAGCAAGCAGCATGGGCAAGCCGAGTCCAAGAATTCCTTCCTTCCATGAGTTTTTCAATATATTAAAACTCCTGCCAAGTTTAGAGTTTTGGCTGGCTGAGCAGTCAGTCTCTCATGATTTGCAAGGCCATGAGTTTTAGTAAGATGGGGATTTTGAGAAAACCTGCTACTGCAATGACCAAACCAWTTTTTTCCCTTAAAAATGAACCATCTAACCATCTTTCCCTAATGTAGTGATGCTGTGTTGATCTTTTAAATACTTTTTTTTGTTTCCCTCTCTGCACACTTGGTGCAATTGGGGGAGAATTACTTTTTTTCATCTTCAAGTCAATGAAAGATTTAAAAAAAACCCTGCTTTTTACAAAATGCTACCATCAACAGCAGAATAATTCATTTATGCCAAATTTGATGCTTGCAGAATACTGATATTCCTATTACACCAAAGGCAGAGAGGAAAGATAGAGATGAAAGATTCCTTAATCAACATCAGCCTGCACACCATTTAYTTCTGGATACTTACTCCTCAAAAGAGGAGGGAAAATTGTTTTCTGGCATTACTGATGTGGATGGGAATCCTGATGGTGGAGGACTTATAGTATGGGTGCTTTCCTTCAGGAAATTAGACTAACAAAGATTTTTGGCTTGTGTCTATGGCACAGAAAGCACCATATTGCGCTACCAGTCTCAAAGTTACCAGATTTCAGCAAACATTTAATGCAGTTGCCTTTTCTGCTGTCTCCTAGGGAGGTGCTGGGCCAGCGGGACCAGGCGGACCAGCAGGAATTCCAGGGCCCATGGTACGGTGTGAAATGCTCCCACAGCCCCGGTGCCTTCCCTGCTTTCTGAGATATAGACAAGCTTTGGATTTTTATTTTCTTCACTTTAACAGGGTCTTCCAGGGAGTGCAGGACAGCCTGGAATGAAAGGTGATAAGGTGATTTAAATATTTCCTTTATCCTAGAAATACAATTTTGTCAGTGTTTTATAAAATCTTGAGCCAAATAACATGCTTGACAAAGCCTTCTGTTTTTATTTTGATTTCTTTTCTCTTCTGTTTTTTTCTCTTTATAAAGTATTTCAGACCTGGAATCTGATCATTTAGACAAAATTACTTCTGAACAGAGAACTTTTAATGAACAAAATGGTATATAGTGTGTCTGTAAGGTTTGCTAGGTGCTGTAAATCCTAGCTCAAAGACATTCTGTGCTAGGCTTTTAAATAATAAGCACTGATTGTATTTTTCTCCTTCTCTAATTTTGAGAACTACCATGTTATAAACCACATACATATATCTGTATAAAATAATGTGTTGTTTAGGGTGAACATGGCCTTGCAGGAGAACCAGGAGACCAGGGGTACCCAGGAGACAAGGTAATTTCTAATTGCACTGTTCTACAGACTAGTCCAATTCCAGCAACTTCTTTAGGTTTTTGGAGTCTTTTGAAGTACAGCAACTCAGTTAGTTAAAAGCAGAATGCAGTACTAAAATTACAGGGTACCACAGTTTTGAAAAATGCTATATTAATTAAAACTCACTTGGGAAAGCAGTGAATGACRACACATAAAATGCATGGCAGAATTCTGGCTGTCACGTGTTCAGGGTTTGGTGTCATCTATTTATTGAAAGCTGCTCAGAGGCTGTTGAACAAGATAATTCCCATTGATCCTGAGAGTTCATTTGGACTTCATCTGGACCAACTTTGGCTAACAGCAGCCCATGATCTGCTTAATGCATAATTACGACAAGCATTCAGTTCTTTAACTGTTAAATCAGAAGTCACTAAAATAGTGTATCCTCTGAGAACTCTTTTGCTGAATTCATTTGAGATCCCACAGATTGATTTTGAAGAGTACTTTGGGTGGCAAAGTGATACCAGCCTGTTTATTGCTTTCAACA
Source organism: Nothoprocta perdicaria (assembly GCF_003342845.1). NCBI lineage: Eukaryota > Metazoa > Chordata > Aves > Tinamiformes > Tinamidae > Nothoprocta > Nothoprocta perdicaria. Next base: position 2,756,402 of record NW_020455205.1, on the reverse strand, counting down.
TAAGGCAATGATCCATTTTAATTTGTATTTAGTTGCTTGGKTTTTTTTTTTGTTTGTTTGTTTATTTTATTTTTCAGGGTGCTGTTGGCTTACCAGGACCACCAGGGATCAGAGGAAAGCCAGGACCTCCTGTAAGTTTAAACTTTATTTTTTTCTCTCTCAGTATATCACTGCATGTTATATTTGATACTTCTGTGTCTTACATGTAGGCCACATATAATCCTCTAGGAGCCACTTATGTTAAAATACTCAAAAAAAAAAAGACTAAATTAGCTTTATTTCTAGTCAGTTATAATTGATTTCTGAGTCACATCCTCACATGCCTGAGTTATGTTATAAAGATCAGCATATATTATGTCAGATTTCAAATGGGAATTACTTAAGACGTTTGGCATTCTGTATGTGACAGTTACTTTCAGGGAAATAGTCATCGTGGCAGTGTAAGAACTAGATTCACTAGGAGCTTTGGGACTGGCCTAGATGACCGTTTGGGCTAACTGAATTTGCAGAGAGCATGGAAAAATCTCATAAAATCTCAGGGCAATTCAGAGGCATTTATTCCTTGTAATTTAAACAAGGCGTGAAGAGTGAGTCTGTAATTAATAGAGCAGTATGAAACTAACTGCTTAATAGAAAAGTCATCTGAACAGTTTTGTTGGTTTCCATAAATATATATTTTTTTCAATCTTAAGAGTCTATTACTTAWTATATAATTGGTTAACCAAAACCTAACAGTCTGTATTCTTTTAAGGGAAAAATTGGAGATCCTGGATCACAGGGACCATTGGGTCCTCCAGGTCCTGAGGTAAGAAATTACTTGATGAAATTTAAATTTCATGTCATTTATTTTTAAATTATAAAAATCAGTCAGATGGATTTGTTTTCTTTTTTTTTTCCCACAAATATTTTGACTTAGCTGAATCTGCAAGTACTGTTTATCTAGTCCTATCCTATAGGCTAATCGGTTAATTTTCCTTAAGGTACAAAAACCCCATATTTTCTAAAGCAAAATATTAATATACTATATCCTTTAATACAGCATAAGTACCTCATTTGCATATGCAGTTGGAATCAGTTCTTATGTGAATCCAAGTGATGTAGGATTACCCTCATCCCATGTACTCCCATCTGAGATATGCTTTCACTCACAAATTCCACAATGTGTTTACAAACAGAATCTTTCAAGCCTGGAAGAATACTACTTTCTTAAAAAAAAAAAGTTGGAAGGAATGCAAAGAATGGACACCGGTTACATGGGAAGCATCATTAAGTATTTGATTCTGGCACAGTAGTTAACTAGGAACTGTTAAATATTTTGGAAGTCCTCAGTTGTTACATTTGGGTGCTTTATGGCACTCAATTCTTTTGCTTTTTGGAACTCGATTCTTTTGATTCATTTTTTTCCCTTGTTTTGGGTCATGAGCTATGGAAAAAATAAAAATACTGTGGACTTGACAGGAAATGCAAGCATCTACACACACAGATGCTGAAGACAGCAAATATTCATTTTTTTTAATCTGCTTCCTCCCACAGAAGCTTTCTTTATATATATGTGTGTGTGTATATATATAAAAATGCATATATTCATAAGATACATAGTAGCTAGTTTGATTGTTCTGGTCTTACAAGACCTCCTATAACTGTAGGAGCATTTTTCTTCAAACAGAGGTTCTGAGCTCTCACCCATGGTAACTGGGAAGCCAAGGGCTCTATCCTCAAAGAGAAAGTTGTGTGTTATCACCTTGTTAGTTACTGCAGGTTTCACTGGTGTTGCAGAATGTGGACTTTCTTGCTGAAGACAAGTCCTTGCTGAGAGTAAACTTGCCAGGAAATGTGTTTAGCTTCACAGGATGGTCTGTTCAGAATAAGCTAGTATGTTTTAGTGACTGGGGATATTAAAATATTAATACTGTTCAAGTAGAATGGTATTAAATTCACATTTTGATTTCACATTTTGTGAGTAGCTYCTCTATAAGCAGAAGAAATCCCCACATCCTCTGTCCTCCGACAAATTGTCGGTCCTGAAGCTTGTGCCGTGGTCACACTCAGCTTGGCAGAGCAGAATTACTTCAGGCACTTGAAGGCAAATTGTTTCTGGATAGATAATCAAATCATGAGTGACCAAGTGTTTTTCTTCAAATATTTGACAGCAAAATGTCAGATTTGAAGCTGCAAAGCAATGCATCTCATACCTTTACTCACATAAGCCAAACCCTTATGAAACAAAGTGAATTTTGCCTGTCCTGTTTGCACACACAAAAACATGGTCACCATATGGTTATAGCACAAATGTAAGGGAGACAGAACAGCTGTATACCAGGATCTTGAAGAAATTGGAAATTCCAGAAGTTCTTTAATAAAAGGAAGAATAAATATCCTCTTAAATTTGAAGATTATGTCTTATTTTCATTGTTGATTTATACCTTATAGAARTAGCTAATGGTTATTGGCAGGAGCTATCTAGACACGCTGGGATATGTGATGTATGGGCAATTGCTGCAGTTTTTCCTGCCAGTGCATCTCTAGTCATGTTTCTTTCAAGACCTCCAGAAATGGGCAGCTGTCAGGTCGAACAGAGCTGTTTTCCCTGTTCTCCCCATTCTCCTTTCTTTATCTGAATGCTTGGACATTTTGTGACCCCATGTAGAAAATGGACATGTTCAATTCCTGTTACATGTTCTCATTTATCCTTCTGGAAATAGTCCGTACAGACCTCAGAACTGTAGTGAGTAATTTCTCGGAACGAGAGTGATTTGAAGGTGATCTGAACACGACATCCTGTCTGCCTTCCAGGAAGGGTGGTAGTGGCACTTGCTTGAAAAACAAACAGCCTAAATTAGCTGCTTGGGGCAAAATTAGCACTTGGGGCGAAGCTGCGCCGGGGGCTGCGGTGCTGAGCCCAGCTCTGTAAGGAGGGAGCAACAGGGGCCTTGTCCCTGTCCCTTGGGCAGCTATGCAGTGCTTGGCYGCCCCATGTACTTTTTTTTTTTCCCTCTTCTTTGTGTGGAGGTCTTACAGTGTTTAAGGCAAATCCTCTTCTGGGCATTAGGGCACAGAGTTAGGGGCTGTTTCAGGGTGAACATACCTGTTCCTCCGAAAACACAGCACATGAGCAAGTCCTTTTCAGAGTGTATTCTCCAGCACAAGGTTTATAAGGTTACCTGCTTTGTGCATCTAAAAATGAACATCTAAATTTACAACTCTCTAGGATGTTTAAAGCTAGGTGTGTAATGGATATTCTAAGATAAATGAAATTAGAATAGGTTTTAACAGTCATGTAGCCATAGCATTTTACTTGTAGGTAAATTTTGCTCTAAGAATGATATTGAATTATCCCCCAGGATTGGGGATGATAGTTGCCTTCAGATGTRCTCTGAGTATTCTAAATAGTTTTCATCTGGAGTAGAGAGAGTATCAGTCGTTATCTTCAGTAGAACTTTATTTCATCTCTGGATTATTTTGAAGTATTTAGCTCATTCTTTCAGGAAGGTACTCATATGGGATTCAGCTGCTATATGTTTCATGCTTAAGGCAATAACATTACAAAGCAATAGAATATATTCATATAATAATAAACAAAGAGGCACATTTTTTGTAAGTGAATCATTGGCTGCTTTAAATTGTTCATTTTGAAACAAAAGAAGTTTTTAATGCACGTTTTTATCTTACCACCTGATGTTTTGAGGCTGTGCCAACAATGCCATGAATGCAATAGCCTTTTTAGTATTAAATAAATTGAATAACTTATCAAACTTAGCAATAAAATCAGTTAATATATAAATGACTTGGAGAGAATACAGAAATGAAGATAATTTTATAGCTGAATTATTTGCATGCTTTGGCATGTGTCTGAASAACTGTTCTGTCTGCAGAAAGCCTTCCTGCTTAACCTTGCGTAGTATCTTGAACCAATTTTTTTAACCAGTTCCTCCTAGGTCCTAGTGTGTTTTTACAGACTTTCATAAATATTTTCCATTGGATTTGCTTTCTTACAGGTTTGTCTTTTTCAGATTGAGTGGTGTGAGACCTCAGAGAGGTGTGACACTTCTCTTTCTGAGTAAAATTGTGTGTCTGCATAGATTGCTCGTGTTTTCAGAAGAATCACAAATGCTTCTTGTATGAGAATGCCAAATTATCTCTCTCATTTGTTTGGTCTAGAGAGGTTGTAGTATTATGCAGGAATCTCCCTTTAATTACAAAAGCTTTAATTAAGCTTCCTGTTGGRATTCAGGGGCTACATTTAGTCACTATCACCACTGAAAATTCATTCTATGTTGTCATTCAAGTGAAGCATTGCACATAACTGAATGAGATCATCTCTGAGCGGGGGAGCTTGTCAAGTGAAGGAGCTTTCACAGTCCCAGGAGAGGCTGTTGCCCTTGCAGAGCTCCTGTCCCAGCCCTGCTGAGGATACCTGGGGATCCCCTCAGTAAGTAGAGGGTGTTAGAGCCTGTCTTGCGGAAAACCCCAGGAGCAGTTGGATGCTGCAAGTGCAGGGGAGTTGCTGGTGGAAATGGAGCGTGTGCTCCAGGCTTTTAACAGTCGGCTCCCGATYAGCAGCCCCACAGAAAGGGGCAAAGCGTGAGCTTGTGCAGCTGCCATCTCCAAGGACTGACTGCAGAGCTAAAAGGCATTCACTGGTTAAGTCCTAACAATCCATCAGTCTCTTTAGGGTTTGGTTATTTATTATATAGATAATAAATATTAGAGTATTTTTGTTGTTGTTTCTTTATGAAACATATTTCATGGTTAAACATAGCACAAAAATCAATGTTTTCATGGTGAGATTAAATCATCTGTGTTTTGAGATAGCTGGTATTTCAGTGATTTTTGATACTGCTACTACTATTATGATTAAACTAAGTAAACTCTAAAGTGCTTTGCTGGCAAAAGGCCATGTTGACTGCAAAAGCTTGAAAATATTTTGTAACCTACAGCTGCCAGACATCAGACTGATGGCAAAATCCGGAGTCTACCCTCTGCATTTCTTTAGAAGAACTCATGGTATCTACTAATATTCTGTTCTGAAGGATCTCAGCAGAAAATTACCTATTACAGCTATAAATTATCTGTTGATTTCCTGGCCTTTTCTTTATGCGAGAATAATGATTTTATGTTTTATTCTAGAATGACTTTATGGGAAAAGCAGCTGTTGTTTTGGGGAGGGAAAAAAAAAAACCCTCCATTCGTTTTCTTTTCCTGCACTTTCTTTGTAGGTGCTGCTGTCAGGAGGAGGAAGAAGAGGGGAAAAAAAAAAAAAAAAAAAGACACATAGCAAAGAGAAACAATGAAGATTTTAAACGTTTAGCGTTGCTCAGTTTGGTGCTTTCAGCCTAATAGCCGTCTTGTATCCTAAGACTTTGAAATAGCAACATTTCTAAATTGAATGATTGTTGTAACTCATGGCACTTGTCAACACTTAGATCTTGTAGTTCTTACTGATGCCCTCTGGAAATATTTATGTGAATTTCCATATAAAAACATAGAAGTCTTTCTAAGTAGACATGTTCTTTGACAAGATATTTTCTGGAATATTTATTAGCATTAGGAGAGCTGTCTCTATGGCATGTTTAGTGCATTTTGACACATTAGAAAATCATAAAGGTTCCTTCCTTTAATTATTGTGTGCCTGTAAGCTCATCAAATCTAAGAATATTAAAGGATGGCTTAACAACTTCCATTGTTAATTTACTGGCTTAACTCTGCAGTATAATTCAATAAGTAAATGGGGCTGGTTTTTATTGGCAAATTTCTTAAGAACTATTCTGAAATTTAGGCTGATCCACTGATATAACTTAGGTAACAATCTGGCTGCCTTGCCACCTGTGARTAATAAACCATGTGCCACCTAGAGGCATGTTGGAGATTTTGCACAACTCTGGTAGTAATTATTGTTTTGTTGCAAACAGAAATGATCATTTTGATACAGTTGTGAAACATGGCATGTTAGGTTGGTTTCAGTTATCCTGAAAATTCAACTGAACTCTTTTACCACTTGGGTTTTTTTTAGATTTTTTTTTTTTAAGAAATCATGAACTTTATTTCCTACATTTATTTCAGATTTATTAAATAAACACATCTAACAATATTTACATTCTGTTTACCTATCTATCTTATCTATAACTCTATTTTCATCCTCTTAAGAACAATTTATAAGAAGTAGAAGAAAGCTCATCAGCTAACAGTGATGCCTTAAATGCTTTTAAAAAATTATTATTATGTGGCAGCTCTACTGTTCTGCTTACAGAAAAAGTAGTATATTTTGTCAAGTTCCTGCTTTAGTCTGACTTCACCTTTCTGTCAAGTGTTCTGTGATTGGTATCAAACAATTTTAAATAATCATTAAAATGATTATCAGCTGTATTTCCTGCTTGGTGGTTTTTGGGAAAACAGAGTGCAGCTAACTGTTCCTAATGAGACAATTTTGTATGCCTCTCTTGTGCTTGAAAAAACTAAAAATTACTCCTGAAGCTTCACTGTTGACATGCATTAGCCTGCAGTATGGAAGAGTGCCCAGAGGGAATTTCATGCTGGAATTTCTTTATGAAATGTTCTTTAAAATATTTTCAGCATGTGCAGTGCTTTTGCTTCCATGATGTGCAAAGATTATATTTCTTCAGGGAGTGTTTCTGAAACTAAACTCACTAATGTTTGTGTTGTAGGGGTTAGCAGCGTTCGTTTTTGTTTCCTCTCGATAACCTTCCTTGCAAAGCCRGCTACTTGGAGCACATGGAAGCATCTCCATTGAGGCCCACTCAGTGCTCACGGGCCAAATAGCTTTAGGTGATATAATTATAAGTGATTCATTTCCATTGCATATTTGTTTGGTTCTTTACCAACAACTGGATCTCTAACAAACACTACTTCACAAAGACTTGCTCTGAATAGTATTATTTGCAAGTGCCCTTCACTTGCTGCTGACCAGAACTAGGTTAGAACCTACTGCTAGATTAGTACCTGCTGATTTAGGCACAAAAAGTGTTCTACTGTTTTCTTAATCTTGCAGTGATCTGAGCCTTAAAGTGAAGCCAAGGATTAAAGAGCTTCATTATTTTGGATTTTATTTTGGATTTTATTTTGGATTTTATTTTGGATTTTATTTTGGATTTTATTTTGGATTTTATTTTGGATTCTTGAGTCTGAGGTGTGGTGCTTTCTGCTTTGTGGGTTTTTTGTATATCAAGACCAGTTCAATGCTTTAATTATAAATGTTGTTTAGTGGATAACAAGTCTCATGTTAAGAGAAATGAAATCCATACTGACATCTGCTAAATGGAGTTTAATGAAAGCTGCCTAAAATCTGTCATTTATCCAAGTCCTGTCAGGGGAACTTAATGGACTTTGACATTCTGGGGATGGTCGAACAAACCAATTTCTTYGTTTCCGTGGTTCAAATTTGTTAAATTTCTTAAATGAACAAACAGGATCAAAACAAGAATACTGGAAACATTCCTGCCTTACAAATTGTTTGTGTGATTTATTTAGGGTTTTCCAGGAGATATTGGTGTGCCCGGAGCAAATGGCCCTGAAGGTCCAAAGGTAAGACTCCTTGGAACTTGATGCACAGCAGCAGCACCAGTGTAAATCTGAGGGGCAGCTGTGCAAGATGGACACTGGCATCATGAGAGGGCAATGCTGCTGTCAGACCACTTGGACTTCGCCTCTGGTGTTTATGTGAGGAAGTCAGTGTAATGCTTCATGCTGTCCACACTGTTATAAGGGTAACTTGGTGTTAGATGGAAACATAAGGGCTAGTCAGGTACAAGAAAACTTGGAGGGAGCACCATATAGTTAGAAAGTAGTAAATATTTCACCTTTATTTAAATAAGAAAAAATGAGTTCCAAATGCACACAGACCTTTATAAATTCACTTGAATAGTACATGGTATTTTTGAACAAATTTTGAGGGGATTAATAATTAAAAATATGGAAAATGGATAAAATTCATATGCACCTAATAAAGCATAGACTGTGCCAGATTAATTGAACATCTTTAGTAGAGAACTAATAATTTAAATCAAGCTTAGGCAATAATTTCCACATATAAAGCTTACAACTAAGTTTTGGATAAAAGCATGTCCTGGTAATTTTGCTCAAAATCAAAAAGGTAGAGAACAGTACAAAAAAATGTTGGTAGTTCAGAAATTAACCTGTAGGGAGGTGATTGAGTTGTTTAGCCTATAGGAAGGTAAGGTAAAGATTAGTTATTTGTAGTTGAAAAGAAAGTCCRGTGAGGTTCCTCATTTATCATTATTAAGACTATTCTTGCCTATCCTATTTTCAGCAATAAATAATGTCAGAATGAAATTTGTATAAGGAAACAAGTTGGCTGTTGTTTTGTTAAAAAGTCCTTTGTACCAATTCATCTGCTTCTGTTGCTCCARACTCATGCATGCAGGGGTTAAAACAATAAATCCTACTGTAAACTCAAGATTTCGGACAGTTTGCCACAGTAGAAGGAAAGACACTGACAGGTCTCTTTGAYGGAACAGCATGATAAGGCTGCTTGAGATGAAATGCAATTCTAGAATGCATTAGGCAAAGAATTTTGTTAATGCCATTGTACAAAGCATGGAAAGACTTTATCTAAGTAGCACATGCAGTTCCAAGCATTTGTATTCACGAAAGACCCAGTCAAATGGGTGTAGATGGAGATAGTGTCTGAATGACTGTGCTACAAGAGATGGTTTATTTTTCTCACCAAAACAAAAGGCCTGTCTGAATTGTGTAGGTAAAGTAGAGGGCAGAAATCAAGGAGACAAAAGAACTGTGCAAGACCAACAGTGACAATGGACCAAGGACCAAGTATGTGAGCTGTCTGTGAATAAACTGAGATGGAAATAAGACCAGTGATATCAGCAGAGCAGTGATATTTCAAGGCTGCTTGCTTATGAAAAAGCAGGACAGGGAACTATTAAGTGGTCTAAAAATGGAAAATGGTAATAACGAGTCTATGCCAAAATTCATCATTCTGGAGAACATCTCAATCCAATTTTTGTTGCATCTGTTTGAACTGTGTCAAGATCATTTTCCCAAAATAGGCCAGTCCACTAGGGTGGCTGAAAACTCAATGTTTGATGAGRCAGAGAGGAGAAAACAAAGTTTCCAGAGACAGGCACAGACCTTTTAATGCATTTCATTTTCTTTTATAGCTTCATTAGCTTGATTTTCTTATTTTTATGTATGATGTTGACAGCCTTTTATGAATGATTGAATGTTGCAGTGGTAGTTGCTCCTGTGTTTCTGAGAATGGTGAATTATCAGAGTGCCTAAAAAGAGCCTTTGATAAAAGATTATGTTTAGGGAACATAGAAAGGGGGAAATTAAAGGATTCTTGAACTGTAGATCAAGTTTAATTATCCAAACTACTGGTACATGAATGCTGAAACTGAGATCTAATACCAGTGTTCAATTCCTTTGCTAARCGAGATCATATTATTTGTCATACAACAAAATACAAAATTAGTTAAAATGTCTTAGATGCACAGTATTGATCTAGTGTCTTTTCACCCAAATTCTATCAAAAAAAAAAAAAAAAAAAGGTGCGAAGAGGTAATGCACAAAGTTTATTTTGGATTTAGCTTTCCTTAGGTACAGAAATTACACAGCTGAGCAAGATTTGGTGCTTCATGCACATTTGCAAATGAGGCAGAAAACATAGGCAGCCTGCTCTAAACAAGCAGAATTGGTGGTTTATATTTCCAGTTTGGTAATACTATCTCAAATACACGTTRCTTTTAATATTGATGGAGGGCTGCATAATGCTGGAAATGTTTGGCTTTCAGGATTCCCAGATGTCCTGTGTTGACTAAAGTTTTAAAAATTTTCACACAGCTTTTTTAATCTGTTTTCACTTTACTTTCCTTAAACTTTTGTTTTATGCTTCATCAGAAGCAGTACCCATTTTAAAAGCCAAGAAGGCAAGGTAATCTTCAGTTCTTAGCAGCTGACATGGGAGAAATTCGTCCTCATGGTGGAAAGCTTAAGCTCTGTGAGCATCRTCAGCCACCTCTAAAAACCAGCAGYACTYCTGGATTGTCCATTTCCTCCAAGTTAGGGTAGTAATCAGCAAATCTGACATCCCTAAAGTGATGTTCGAAGACTGTATTATGTAATTTGGTCTACAAAACATTATTCATTTTGGAAACCATGTTTAAGGAGGTGTTTGATCTTGATCCACTGCTCATAAAAAGGCATGCTTATGTAAAAGGGAAAAAAAAAAAATTTCCTTTGAGAAATTCTGAATATTTCTGTTTATTTTCTATGTTATTCTTGTAAGAATTTCTGTTCCACAACCAAGAAAAGAGGAAAAAACTGACATTTTGACTACTGAACTAGTTTTTCCAGTAATATTTGTTATACTAGGGAAGTAGTTGAGAACTTCCTTCTTTTGCTATTTGATGTTTTGTTTTGCTAACATATTTAACACTTGGAGCTACTAGGAGTCCCCCTAGTCCTGGAAGGGATAGTCAACTGGAAAGTTATATGTATGAAAAATATAAGGTACTTCCATTTGTTGATTCCCCCAGGTTCTTTCCAGCCATGCTGGTACATCTCCAGCACTACTTTTTTGCTGTTGTTTGGCTGAAATCTCAAAGCAGAAATAGAAGATGAATTTAGTCTTAATAACCTTTTGAAAGTTTTAAAGGGCTTTTTTTCCAGTTCCAAGTTAGTTAATTTTAAGGGTTCATGCAGTAGCAGTGTTGCTAATATTTCCACTGTGCAACTACATTATACTGAAAACCATATCTCTTCATGTATTTTGTTGTTGCAATGAACGTACACTTCTGCCAAAGAAAGAATTCCTGACTACCCAAGAATATTATTTACGTGGAGCTACTAAAGCCTTCCTGTTGCTTTTGTAGTGGCCTGTCACACTGCAGTTCTCCACCTCAAGCTTTTGTAGACTGATGGGTTCGGTGATGAAATTTAGTACCTCAAGCTCCCCCATTTTTGCTCCATTTTACTTTGTGTGCTAAGTATATTGTTACTGGACCAATGCCTGCACCTTCAGCCTGGACTTCAGCTTCATTAGTAGGACATTGATCAGGTTTACACTTGGAAGTTTCCCACCCTCTCTTTCTTCAGAGACAGAGGCTAATCATATCTCTCCCAAAAGGTGGTTTCTTGCTTCACATTGATTTATCTGATATTGCTAAATGTACTAGAAATGTTTTGGAAAGGTATGTTTACATATTTTTTTTTTAATTGTCCTACATCAGTTCAACTGCTTTTCCCAATTACTGCCAYGTAGTTTGGATGGCTGAGATTTTTGACACACAGTAGTTACTGCTATAGTAGCTGCTAGGTCAYTTTAACTAAGTTTTGGAAATGTTGCTGTGAACAGATGCGGAAACTCAGAGTTGCCAGAGGTTGAGGTTCTTTATCTCTGGGATGCTGACTGTTATTCTGATGGGGAAGTAAGGACTGAAAATCACTAGTAGGTCTGCACAATCTGATAGTCCAAATTCACTTTGTAGTTCACTTCCATTGCAAACTCATCATCAACTGTTACGCTGTGCCTATGCCAAAATRAGTTGCATTGGTTCTCCTTTAATCTTAGTGTAGTGGCCTGATTWATGTCTTCCTAGAAGAGCAGTTGTTCCTTTGTAAGATCCATTTTTGTTATTTCTTCTTCAAAAGAAAGAAAAAGAAGTCTTAGAAAAATCTATGTACTTTAAAATTGTAAGATACTCAGTTTATCAACAGATGTTAAAATTCTGCTATGTCTACTGTTGATTGCCTAAGGGAAAAGGACAACAGTAAGTAATGAGGTCTACTTCCTCACTTTTCTTCTATTTCTGTCTAGGTTTGTAAGAGGTTTTTTAGACCTCTTTTTAGTTGATGTAAGGGCTCACTGTCRTTGTTCTGATGCTTAGGGACTTCTTGGTGACCGAGGGCCTCCAGGGCCAGCAGGCCCCAAAGGACTGGAGGTAAGATGGAAAACATATCTAATCAACAGTTTGCTTTTAAAGAAAAAGTTGAGAGAGATTTTTAGCTGATAACAGTAGGTATTTATGGTGTTGTCATGCAAGATTTCACATTTATTGCATGTTGGCAAGTGTTACATAGAGCTTTTAGTGGTGCTGTGAGGTTTTATTTCCATGGTCTCAGTGGAATCCCAGGGAATTCAGGTCCACTCTTGTACAAAGTTTTTAGTTAAAGTGTGGTGGGGGTAGGGATGRGAGAAAAAGGTTATATGAACTTAATTACAATATTCTAGCACTAAGTAATAAACCTGAATGTGGAGGAAAGCAGCTTTTCAGCTTGTAAGTTTATTAAATATTACTTTTTTATCACCATAAAAAGTCATGTCTCATGCTAAAATAATTTTAAAAATTATTTAATTGATGAACCTGAGGATATGCTTTGGACTTCTGAGTAGCTCACTTAATTGTGGTCTGTTGTGATAGGTTATGAGTGATTAAAGGCTAATAGTGTCAACTGGCTAACATCTGTTTTGTTAGAAACCAGGAAGTTAGGGTTTCTCAATTCCTTTGCTGCATATTGTTTGGAATTGAAAAGCTTGTGTGCTGCCTGCCCCCAAAGCCGAGGCGAATCTTCTTTATTGAGAGAGATTAGTGAACTGTGAAATGATCACAGCACGACATCCTGACACGCCATTGATACAGATGGTGCTTCAGTATAACTTTATAGTGAGGCTACCCTGAAGAGTTAACACTGCTGCTCCCTGTCATGGGTGATTATGTCAGTGCGCACAGCAGGCTAGGCTGTGTCTCCTTTCTTCTCCTTTAAACCTCTGAAAATTACGTTGCTGGGAGTAACAGCCTGACTCCCTCCCCCCAACACACACACACACACCACACACACACACACACCACACACACACACACACCACACACACACACACACCACACACACACACCACACACACACACACCACACACACCTCTATCCCTCCAAACAAGCATGAAACAGCTTGGCTGATTTGGAAAAATCAGGAATGTGCCTGTGCTCATATAGTCCTCAGGTGTCAAATGCTGCTAGAAGGAAAGTAACCATAGGTCAGAGAGAGGTTGGCCATTGTTGCAGAGTCTCTCCCTGCCCAAAATCCAAAGTTTTTTAAATTAAAAAACTTGCCTGCTGTTGCATGGGGCATGACTTTTGAGCTAATTACTTTAACTGGGGTCAGAATACTTTATCTCAATGTTTCTCTCAGACTTAAAGACCCATAAATGCATATATGAACCAACTTAAGATGGCATATATATGTATGTAAATAGTCTGCAGATTTTTAGTAAAAGCTGCACTTGATATCAAGGTTACTGAAGCCTTCATTTTTTGTAGGGAGAAGTAGGACCAGTTGGACCTATTGGAGGAATTGGACCAAGAGTAAGTATAATTAAATCTGTTACTGCAGACTATTTTTCAACACCAGAAGAACTTTTCCCTTGGAGGAAAACATTACTGTGAAAAATGACTGTCAAAATAGTACCTTTTGAATAAATGCATCTCTTTTTGAAGTATGTCCTCTAATGAGAGCAGAAAGAAGTCATTTTCCGTATGCAGGAACTGGGATGAAACCACTACCACTGTTTACAAAATAAAAACTTTGGAAAGGAAAAAGATTCGGTAACAAAGTGGTCAAGTTTCTGAGACAGAAGAAACCACAGTGTGCATGTCCTATGGCTGAAACAGGTGGTATTATCAGAATACAGAGAWGAGAACAGAGAGCATGGGAGTCAGCTCAGAGAGCAATATAAAGGGCTGCTGTTTTAAGAAATCATTCTGTAACTATAAATTAATAGCTTCTCAAAGCAGTAAAATTGGAATGTCTCAAAACCATTTGTATCGACACATTTTAGAAGATAACTTCAGTTGTCTGTTTTCGCAACTGAATTCTACTGCTAAGCATTTTTTTGAGGGACTTGAAGCTTATTTTTAGAAAAAGTCTGAGTTAGAAGTGAGTAATGGTCTATAGTAGCATCCAGAGGTCTGTTGCTAACTTTACTGAAASCAATATGAACCTCTGCCTTTACTTAATTGGCTTATGTGGGGAGAATAATTGTCTTGACCTTCATTTTTGGATAACTTCCCATTTCTTACATGGACTTGGGAAAACTTTACCCCCTGTTCCCAGCTCTAGAATAAATGTGTTCCTATGTCATTTTTCCTGTTCATTAGCTATCTTGCCTCTATGATAAAGCTAATCAAAATTTGGCATTCCCATCCCATTTAGATAGGATATTAAAAACTTATTTTCACCRTGCATTAGATTAAAAGTTTTAAAACAGTTTACTTCTAGCTGACAAAAATTTAAAAAAAAAAAATAGAATTTCAAAACACTTTGTGACTCAGTTGGATATTGAGCTTCGTGTGCCTGAAGGCCTGCCAAGAGCCTCATGGAAATTTTTGTGTTGGCTGCCTCATCCTTTATCTCCTCCTTGGGCAGGGCTTGGTGACTGGACAGCATCATCCACGTTGTACAATGGCACTGGGGGAAGAGGAGCTGCAGAGCAGACCCTACCTTCATGTTGTTGTGCATCACCACACACACAGGCTGCCATCAGTTGGTGTCAAAGTGACCCAAGAGGAAACAAATTCTGTGCAACCCACCAAAGTGAAATATTTTTGATCCCTTTTGGGTCAGTTTGACCTCAATTAACTTGTTCTTGGTTTTTCTCAATGGAAAACGTGTACATCATTGGCCTCGTGACTGCTTAGTTTCTCTAAGCTATTGAAAGAAGAACGTGCTAGATACTCAYGTAGGCCTTGGGTTGCTGTCCACAGGCTGCAGCCTCTCTAATGTTATTTGATATGAAGTATTATGTTTCATATGAAACATAATGTGAAGTATTAGTATTAACACAGGTGTTAACTATTACTAAGCCATGTCTATTTTGGAGGGTACATATTTTGATAATTTTACCCTAATTTAGCTATTTATCTTGTAAAAACATTTGAAATGCTTTGCACTAATCTTTATTTTAGGGAAGGCCGGGGCGGAAAGGTTATGTGGGTGACCCTGGACCAGAAGGATTAAAGGTAAGTCATTTTTTATGTATGAGATAAAAGGTGTTTGAAGTATCAACTGTGGACGACATCCACATATGCCAGAGAAAGGGTGTGAGTGCACATGAGACACTGGAATTGTGGTCATACACAAATAATTAATACTGTGTAGAACCCTGACTCGCAGCGTATTAAGGGGAACAGATTTTGATCYAACAGTTCCAAGCATAGGATTTTTGGAAAGAGAAAATGGTTTGTTAAAATATCATTCCAAATATTGATTTAAAACATCTTTTACCATCATCAATATGGACTAAGGCCATTTTGAAATAGATAAACATAATACTTGARTAATTTGTTACTTTTGCAGTATAGCATTTTATGACAAACTTGAAATATCAATAATATGTACAGGTAACTTTTGAAGCAATTTTGAAATAATATGCATAATTTTATTTCCTAAAAGGAAGATTTAAATGAAGAATACATCATTTATTTGTAACATTTGCTGATGATATACTTAGTAAGTGCTTAATAAAGAGCTTTCATTTCTGTGGGCAATTCTATCATAAACAGAGGAATTACAGCAGTAATGAGGAGCAGTAACTCCTCATTACAAAATCAAAATTAGCCACAGATAAAATTCTTTTTTTCTCAGTTGCATAATTTTACTCTTGAAAGTTTTAATTGGCTGCTGCAATTTGGAAAATAAAGAGGCTCTTAGGAAAATAGAGAAATTTAATATGCGCATATGAAAGAAATTACATTTCTAATGAAATACATCATCTGTTTTCCCATTTACTAGGGAGAACAAGGAGACCAAGGAAACCTTGGAAAAACTGGTGAAGCAGTAAGCTTGAATTTTCTTTCTAATTGTGTGATTTTGCTTTATTGCCCCCCCCCCATTTTTTTTTTAACTTCATGTTCTTTCCATTCTTTTCAGTGCTGATAATTTTTTGTGGTGGTTGTTGGGGCAGGTGGGCCTTTGAAGCTGTAGTGTCAGTGATACCTTTGATCTTTCAGAATCATACATAATGTTTTAAAAAAAATGCCAGTGTAAGTACCTTCTAGAATTAATTATGTATTTTTTTCCTATTGGGCTAAGCAAACTTTACAATCTTGTTCTAAGTATCTAAGTAATGCTAATGTAAATGAACAAGTGATCCTTTTCTAGTGAAACATTTTAAGAGGCTATACTTGCCCTGATATGTATTTTGCAGATTTGTTCTTTCTGCCCTCTGTAAAGTAACAAAGCTCAAGGTGACCTTGAAATGGCATGTAGTCCATCCTCTCCTTCCTAGGCAGGATCAGTTGTCATTATTGTTCCTCACAAATATTTGGCTGAATAGTTCTTAAAAAGCTCCAAGTACAAAGGCTCCATGACCTGCCCAGGCAGCCCAGGGCTTGCTTCATTTTTAAGTTTGATAAAGCAATATTATATTATTCCCTTTTATTCTATTCCTTTTTTTTTCTGGTATTACCTATTGTCTGTCTTGGGCTGATGTGCCTGTCATAGCTGCCTGAGGCGCCAAAAGAGTTACYACTTTTCTGTAACAGCTTTTCCAGGTCAAGTACTATTAATTATCTGCATGGAAAAATACAAATGAAACCTATCCACGAGCAGGGAAGATTCAGCAGCTGGAGCCCGAAGCATGTTTGGCTACTTGCAGCCTAGTAAGACTGGGAATATGATGAAATGTTAAAATGTCAATTGATCAGCAGATACATGGTCCAGCATCTATCAGTTCACACTGCTGACTCTTTATAGCCCATTTCTGCAGAAATATTTTTGGTGTCTTGTCCTATGTGGAAACAGAGTAGATTATAAGATGCTCACTGTGCTTGTAAGTTCAAAAYGAAATACATGTTTTAAAACTAGATCATGACTAAGATTGCACGTTAGTTACTGTTCCTTAACTGAGCCTTATAGGCAGAAGTGTTTCTCTGGCTGCAGAGTCAACCCTGTTGGAAGGGGAAGGTTGGCAGGTTCTGGTGGTGCTGCTTGGCTGAGCAGAACCCAGGGCTGAGAGGAGCCAGCAGTTATCCCTCCCTGCAAGGCTCTTAGCTGCTGCAGGACCCACAAATCCAATYGGAAAGGTCTTAGTTAAGGTAGTGAGAAGTAAAAGACAGCAGACAGATTATATTCATAGTGCCGATAGAACAAAATCTTTTGAAAGTCATGCAGAAGGAAACAATTGCTTCAGTTACTGAGAAAATTGCCATTGCTTTTGGGATGAGGAAAATTTGACTTTGCTGACATATACAACTGTATTATATATGTTTAGATCAGTGGAGGATGACAAGTCTTCTAAAAACATGTTGCTTCAAGCGCCTCATAAATGACCTGTCTGTGCTGTACAGAGTCAATCCTAGTCTATTGATGACTTTAGAAAATGATCCATTGCTTGATTTTGTGAACGGAACTYGTCTGAACTTGACGCAACTCCCCTCAGGGATATGTTGGTGTTTCATAATACTAGTAGACAAAAGCACCACAAGTAACTAAGTGTAAGGTAATTCTCCTTGCTTATTTCATTACAGAAATTCAGCATTTGGTCATAGGATTTTGAATTAGAAATCAATGTCATTTATTGGCATATTGAGGCAGAGTACAAATGTGTTAACTGTCAGATGCAGCATGTACAAATGGTGTCAAAAGGACAAACTAAAATAAGCGGAGTCCATAAACCCAAATCCTGAAAAAATAATCTTGTCTCTACTTCAAAGATCTGAAAAAGACATGTCAGCAAACTTTCCCAGTTGCAAATACTTCTAAAAACAACAGTAGAGAAACCAAGTTGCAAAGAGAAGTGGAAGAAAACAACAACCAAAATCTAAACAAAATAGAAAGCTATGGCCCAGCAAACAATAAGAACAGCATTCAGGCTCTGTAACAGACTGAGAAAGGTCAGGATGTGAGACTGCGGAAGGGAAGAAAAATTCTGCAGTGATGCTATGTGCCCAAGAGTCAAGATGTTTTTGAGAAGTGTTATCCAGTTTCCTGCAGAAGTGAAGTATGGCTAGATTGGGCCCCAGGGATGCTTAATTTATGGAGAATGGAAATTGCCATTCCTTTTATTTGAATAAAAGATTAAATGGGTTTAAGCTGAAGTTTTCAAGATGATCAGTAGCAAGAGTTCTTTGAACTGTTGTGAAAAGTCTGGACTTTTGGGATATACAAACCAGAACTGGAAGCTGTGGGCCTAAAGACAAGCCATCTGAATAAATCTTTTTTTAAAGCAAAGGCTGGTGAAGGCAATGGATCAATATTGCCAAGGCCTTCGGAAGAAAGAATGGCTTAAGCTGCTCTCAGAAAYCTGCTGTTAGAGGTTAACATGAGCTGCTTCTTGAAGAATTTGTCATAGTAATGACAATACTGTCTAGTCTGTGCAGTACTTCCTGCGAGGGAAATTCATCCTGGACGAGCAGATATCCTGTCATTGCTGCTAATTCGTTCTCTTGAGAAGCAAAGGGAAGCGGGTTGTCAGACCTGGAGRTTAGTTTTTTCAAGCTGTTTTGCCCATTTCTCTCAGGACACTTGCAGACAGTGCTCTTCATCAGCTAGTATATGCCATACTACCCTGCAGCCCCAAACGCTCTATGATTTTACAGGTTAGGATTAGCATTTAAAATCAGTTGATGTTCTTTAGAGTCCTGCCTAAGAACATTGAAACAGAAGGACAATCTGCTCTGTGTGACGTTTGCCACCTGAGATAAAAAAAAAAAAAAAAAAGTAAGTCACTAGCTGGATGCATAAACGTAAATAACTTTTATCCAAATTCAGTTTAGTAAAGATACAACTGAGTGTAATATCTGCCGTCAGAAGAGCATTTTTTTACTTCGCACACATGACACTGTACAGCAGTTTGCACAACTGTCAGCCAACAGCTGCTTAGATGACAAGGTCTGACAGAGCCATTTTCTAATCTACYCTTGCATTTTGCTAACCGAAACTGAAGCGTCATTAGCGAGCAAATTTAGTATTGGTCCTTTACCTTTTACTTGTATTTAAATAAACTTGTAAATTCCACTTTGTCTGGCTAGCAAAACTGAGCTTAGTCTGAAATTTATTTTTTAAACTTTATTAATCTTTTGAGCTATAAATATATTTTTCTGTGTATGAACTGGTTATTAAGTATAAGTTGACTGTTAAAGAATTCACTTTTCTTTGTCCTCTTCTCCTCGTTTTTTTTTTTAGTTGTCTTTTTAACATAGGTGACTTGCTTGAACTTTCATGCATCCTTAAGTAAATTCCAATCTGTTAAAATCAAATCTAAATGTTGACTCATTTTAGTTTTTTTGAACAGAATACTAAAATTTATAAAGCCCTTCAGAAAGACTGAAGTTGAAGGACTCCTAGGAAACATTTAAGTGGGAATTTTTATGAGCAAGCTGACATTGTTGCATGTTGGAGCTGGATGGATGTAGAATGCACTTTTAGAATACCTTTAAAAATCTTGGAAAAAATGTTAATACAGCAAGATAGGTTTCTTAAATTTGCTTGTAACACCTCATTAAAATAATGTTGAATAAATTTATTTGGAAATGCTGAACTCTAAATGAAATGATGTTGCGTTGGAAATGTTTCTGTTAACACAGAAGAATGTGTTAGTGTACAGTCTGACAGGTAACTGCTTCCACAGGAATTTTTGGGACCAGTCAAATATTCATTCCTTACCTAGCTTTTTAATGAATTACTCGAGAGTTGTATTTGCATTAAATATACAATGTGTTTTCAATTATTTAACTTCAGTTAACTTCAGTTTCTAACATGGAGCATATGCCCTGGCAAGATATTTTGTATTTTAGGCTTGAGATTGGATCTCTTAGGCAGAGATCGGATCCCTGATTCATTTTCCATGTGAATGCTTTTGTCAAAAAGTTTTTTTTAGGTGCTGTTATCGTCACGGGAGAATGTTACACAAATCCCTCCATATGAAAGTTTACGACTTTTTTTAAATAAGGTTTAGAGCTATGATGATTGTAAAACATTTTAGTTATTTTACTTTTCTGTTGCCTAATGCATTCAATTTGGTTTTTGGAATCCCATAGTACTCCCCAAAGTATTAGAGGGATGCAGGAACACACTGACTTAAATCTGCTTTGGATTGGATTCATCCTGTTATGTAAGAAAGAGAGAGGGTTGAAGCCTCAATCMAGATTACATACTCCTGAGGAACAGGCAGTGTCTCAGAAACTTCTGCCTAATAGCCAACACTTGTCCTTGGCCAGGAARCCAGGGCAATGCAAGCTAGAGCACATATCCCGTCACTGCTGCTTTGTCATTCCTTCTCTTTGAGACCAAACCAGAACATCTTGTTTGGGAATACAGAACTCCTGAATCAACCGGGGCATTTGAGCAGGAGCTCTTTACTAAGGACATATCTGATGGTACAAGGCGCGATTATGATTCTGTCTAATCAGCACTGTCGCTCCTCCACGGAATGACATGGGCTGGGAGCTCAGTGCTGCCTCTGTCGAAGGAAAATAGGCCTCAATTGCATCTTGGCTGTGACTTGCACCTTCTCCCTTTTCTGGGAGAAGGGAATCGAAGTCTTTTGAAACGTTACCTCCTCCAACCCATATCTTGATGAGCGAAGAGTACAGGGTAGCTCTTTGTTTCAAAGCTTTTTGCCTGGCACTGAAGCACGAGTCGTGCTGGCGGTGGTGGTAGCTGTCACACTCATTAGAGAGTCAGGCACAAAGTCCCATCATTCCTGCCATTGACCTCTGGGCATCAACTTTGTGCTGGTATCAGCAGGACCAATCTTTGATTGGTGCCAGGAGACTGCTCAGTACTGGCACGTAACGCACGTGCTCTGATACATAATACATGCATCCAACAGGCATCAAGATGCCTGCTTATCTCTTTAGTCCCTTCCAAAAAGTAGTAGGCTGTGAAAGTGTTGTTAGTCTCAAAGGTAGCTGTCTTGAATAGCTAGTTGCTTGTGAGAAGAAAGGAGTAAGGAAACTCGGTTGACGCTGTACAGCCAGCTCTTCTGGGACAGGTCAAGGAAAGTGTCACAGTTATGAGATGTGCAAAGCACTGTAAGCATGGCATAACTCCTACTGAAACTATGAGATCTCCGAGTACAAGTATAAAGCCCTAGCCTCTTTGTGCCTATTTTGCACCAGTGTTTGAAGCTGTAYGGCATTGAAATTTTATTGCTGAAGAATTAGAAAAATGTTATTTATTCCAAGGGAGGACTCTCAGATTGAACTTTTACTGCTATGAAATGTTTCTGATGGAATAAGCTACTAACAGACTTTTAAAACTGATAGTAATTACACTAGTAATGGTTAAAAAAAAAACTCATTCAAGTGTCACTTTAGTGCTAGTTAGGCTAGTGTATCTCTACCTATGCAGARACAGCAGTGCCAACACTTGAACTGAGGTTTTATTTGCATAATATTTTTCAATTTCTGTCTTTTTTTTTTTTCCTTTTTTTTAAGGAGCTTCTGTGTTTCTGCTGTCTCTTAAGAAGTCATGCAGTGTACCTGGGGCACCTATTGCCTTTTCTTCTGGGGGAGAAAAAAAAAAAACACCCAAACCCCACAAGCATACTAATTGCTCCAAAGCCCACAATATTCATTTCCTAGACGGAATTAACTCCCTATCAACATTCGTTGCAAAACGACAATAGCCAGATGCGTTTTCCTGAAGCTATGACACATTYGGAATTCACAATTAAGAGCAAAGCTGATCCTTGCAGTTTTGCATAGTTTTTTTTCCATTCAGAATTGCTCAAGATAATTTCCCAGGGAAGGCCGAAATGAGCTTGTTCTGATCAAATACAGATAGTGTCACTTCCTAAGCGCTTTCTGAAGTAAAGCTGTTGTTTCATCCTTTTCTAAAGCAGGGCCTTGTATTTTTTTTTTTAATTTACTTTGATAATAACAGGGATATGGCTTACACYGAGAGTAACGTATTGCAAAGTACTTTCCTTTGCACCTCCTATTCTATGTGGTGGTACTTGTGGTATCCAGTATATATCTGTTGGACAGTCTAAAGAGTGTTGGGTTTTCTTTTTTTTTTTCCTTTCTTTTTTTTTTTTTTTTAAAAGTATTGAAGGCTCTGAGCCCCCTGACTTCAAAGGTGTCGAGGCTGGAACACTTCAAGGGAAAATTGTTAAAACAGCTGATCCAATATCATTTTTGTTTTGTCTGGCTTTTACTTTTCTTTTCAATGAATTTATGCCCCTTGAGTTTGTGGTCAAACTGGAATATCTTAGCACCACAAGATGCAGCTGTGGTAGACACTAGACACAGGATAATAGTTAAAGAAGTTTCTTTTCCTTCCTGTTAGCTTCTACTGTCTGTGTATGTGGGTGCAGTGGTCCTTGCAGGCAGGCTGTACGGCGGCTTGGTTTGTGCAGCGTCCTGTTTTGCACGGAAGGGCTTGCCCAGGTGCTCTCTTGCTCTCTGGGATGAAAGCCTCGCACTTTGCTGCCGGGATCTGCCAACCATGAACCAGCACAGGCATTGCACTGGTAAAGTCTGCTTCTTCTCTATGCAGGGATCAGCTGGGTTACCTGGAGAAACTGGTCCATCCGGAAGCCTTGGTGAAAAGGTATAACAACACACCTGTCTCTTCAGTAGCAACTGTGGCAAAGCTAATACTCTGATAGCTATTTTGAAGTGCAGGGATCTAATAGGTGGTAACCCAACTACTGTATGTGAGGTCTGCACCTGGTATCTTTGGATTATTTTGGTAATGAATTCAGGAGGCTRGATTAGTTATCACATTTGTATTATAGGATGCACTTTACTATCCCCTGCTATAGACTCACAGAAACTGACTCAAATTATATTTATTTTATACACTGATTGCTGGCTTCACTGCTATGTAGTGAAGAAATGAAAGTWGAATAGTAGAATTTGGCTATGTACTTTGCTAAAATACTACTTAACATTGAGTAAATGGGAAAATATTGTTAGTTTTGTCTTCCCTCCATTAACAATTGGGTTTCTTAGAGCAATCTTTGGCAAAGCTAAGCTATTTGTCCTGTCCTAGTCACATTAAGAGTATTTCACRTGGTTTTATTTAGATGAAATATTTAAAAGCTTGAAAACAGGAAACTGTTATTGGACTACACGCCCAATAATTGTCAAATGTAATTGTCAGAATGATCCAGCATCATTTACATTTCTACCCTCCTGGGATAAATTATTTCACCTTAACTGGTGGCTGCCGTTTAAAGAGGTGTTATTGAGAGGGGGGGGAAAAAAAAAAAAGTCTCCTCAGTGACTTACTAGAACTTCCATGAAAATCTGGTGATAATTTTACTGTTGCTTTATGTAATATTTGAAAGGAAATATGTCAGTAGAAAGCACTGATTGTTAAGATTTAAATATAGACAAGTCTCATATGGTTTTAATCATAATATCATCTTAGAATTCAGCATAAAAGAATTCTTGTTCTTCATAATTATRTTCTGCCCAGCGAATGTTACCTTGGCATACTGTTTCTAGTCTAACTAGATTAATAAATATATCGACAAATGGAAGCAAGATGGTACATTATTTTCATTACTGTGCTGTTTCTGTATAATTTATTATCAGATGTATTTATAGGATTAAATACAGTGTAAATATACTGTGTGGATTTAAATGGTGGATGTACTTTGCACRTAATTATTTCAAAGAAATGTGTCCTTACATGTGTAATGTAAAATATGTATCATTATCACTTTGTTGTGTGTAGTATCTTCTGTGAAAGTGTAGTCTTTGTAATGGGGATAATCTACAGCCAGACCTGATGCATGGGCTGAATGTTATATGAATAAAAGATCAATATCTTTTATATGGATAAAAGATAAMAAGGTGTGTGACAAGAAAGAGTCCCTTCCTACTGCATCTACTYTAATTGATTCCACTGCTGCTGCAGGGTTAGCATTGGTTATATATCTGTATTCTTAATGGCATGCATTAAAGAAATGAGGAGGGAGGAGGAAAATATTTTATTTTTTGCTTGTTTGCTGTGTTTATAAGTAAGGTGAGAGGTTTGTGGATTAAAGAACACAAATAACTATAAATATGGTGCACCCAATGGAGAGGAGGGAACTGCTAGCCACAGTTTGCAGAGGCTGATGTAGTACCACATCTCTCTCCTTTTTTTTTTAAGGAGAGAGAAAGACAGAAAAACTCAGTTGTATYTCTCTTCAAAACAGGCTTCTAGGAATAGGAATGCAGAAATCACAGAACAGTGCAAAAGAAAACCTCTGCACTGCGCCTGAAGGGCGGTCTCTGAGTTGCCTCTACTCCCTATCCTAGATTTTCTTGCCCTGAACCAACTATGTTATGTACTGCATGAAGTGGATCCCTTTGGCAACTGAGTCCACTGTAGACTGTGGTCTGAAACCCTCTTGACCACTGTGATATCGTTCTTGCAGGTTAACCTTGTTAGTCAGATGTGCTTGAAACTGTTGAAATGGAATGAGTTGGTGAATGAGCACTCATTATTGTTTTCCTATTTATTTTTCCGTAAAGGGAGAGCGAGGCAGTCCAGGACCAATAGGTCCTCCTGGAGAGAAAGGTGCCACGGTAAGTCACAAGTAAAGTGAAATCCATRTTTATATTGCATATGAAAGCAGTTTGCTTTCCAAATGGGTAATAAATTCTCACCCTCCTGTCTGTGYAAGCCTTATGGAGAAGAACAGTATTTATGATGCGTTATTTCAAGAAAGTTTCTTTTAACAGCTTTATCACTGTGTAGATTTAGCATTACAAATGTTTCACTGAATGAGGAAGCAGAACAACTGCATTTTTAAGAATGGCTTTTGGCTGGTATGGAATCTACAGATCTAAGCACAGTGAATTGAAAGGCAAGATTAAGAAATGCATGAAAATAACATCTGTGTTCTGCTTTGTATAACGTGGTGTTAGAAACTGTTTTAGTAGTCTGGCAGGTAACTAGAGTGATCCCTCGYGCCCCTGCACAGCAGTACGTGGTGGGCCCCTGGCACCACTCCAGTGGGAGAACTGCCTCCCTGAGAGTATTGCTTGTCATAAATCAGACTGCAGCGTTTCATGCAGCGTTTGACAGCCCAGGGGCCCACATGTGCATCGGCACATGAGCGTTACAAACRCCTCAGCTCTGTTTCACTGGCGAGGTTCAGAGCGTGGCCTCAGGAGCAAGGACAGGCCTCCCTGTGTCAGCCCCACGTTAAGCAGATTGTTGGGGCACAGGAGTATGAAKCTACACAGCCCACTGCCATGGCTGCTCTGAACTTCTGTGAGATATGTGGTCAGCATTTGATTGTGTGTGTTGTAGTGAGCCCTGTGATGGCTTCAGAATGCAGAGAGGTGCTCACAGGTTTTGTCCGCTTGTAAGGAGATCAGAGGGAACTTTTCAGAGGGCTTCCAAAGTTAAAAGGAATTGAAAGGGATATTGATCTATTTTTCAATGTCAAAACAATGTTAACGATGAGACTCTAGGATCATACCATGAGTGTGCCAAACAGCTGTTGCAGAGATTGGTTTGAAATGATCTTTTATTTAATATTAAAATCAGTGTAGAGTTAACATGCCACCCGGTTGATGTACTCTTTACCYATTGACCTAGCTTAGGTGCTGTGTCCTGTTATTTGGCACTGATACAGCAGGCAGCAGAGCAGAGATCACAGATGTTGGCCCAGGAGTGGTGCGGTGCAGCATGTTCTTCGTTCTGCTCGTGTGGACATGGACGTTATTATTGAATGCTTGCGGCATGTACCCTTTGCACATCCTTTGCCAAGGAAGAGACTAAAGCACTCCAGGCTGTAGAGCAAACTTAATGAGCCATGCCGCAGAGAGGATGATTTTCTGAAGCACTTCTTGCTTCATTAAATATCTCTGATCAGAATTATCTTCAATCAGCTGTTTTTGATCCAGAGGGAAAAAAAATCCTCACAGAGCTTAATAAAGGAGGTTTTATCAATATAGGATCTGATCTTATAAACTACATTATAGCAACTAGYGGRCATGTTTGCTGCCATAAGCAAATCCACTTAAGTCACTGTAGTTAGAGCCATGCTCAGTAGCAAGTGTTCACATCCCRTGGACGGGAGCTGTGCTTGGCGTTTTGTYTTGACCAGCCCTACTTAAAGGGAGGCTGGTATTAAAGTTCACACCACTGTCACATGATGTTTTTGGTCAYGGTCAACAAACTACAGGATGCACTAGCACACTTAACTAGCTCACTCATTAAGTGTAAACTCACCACTGAATTGAATAGAAAGTGTTATTCTAGGCTGCTGGTTCTAATGATGTTTTTTTTCCTTTCGCCTTGCCTCAAAGCATTACCTCTAGGAGCAAGTAAAACTTTGAATRTTTTGGATATTTGCAAGGCTTTGTCAGGAGAAGCTCATGCTCACATCTTATGGTGCTAAAGAGAAGAGTATAATTTTAAGAAATCTCTCAAGATCGTATTGCTAGTTTGGGGCAGATGGTATCAAWTTCATTTAGATTGCAGTAGCCTTTTTCTTCCAGTAATTTCTCTCCTGACTAGTGCACAAACTGTTTTTGTGCCTGTTTGTTAGAAAAGTTCATAGGATCCTTTAGTATTTTTCTGATATATCCAAGTTAATGTGTATTTTCTATTTTTTTTTAAGATTAAGCATTTTATTAGCATACCTGGAGTCTCATGCAATTTATTGGATTTATTGTTATTGTTAACTTTGTTCATAATATTTTTGGTTTTAAAAAGTTCTTTTTTTTATATTTATTTCAATACCAGGGGTATCCAGGACCTCCAGGAAGCCCTGGACCTGTGGGACCAGAAGGATTACCTGTAAGTACAGAGCCATGCTTTGGTTTGACCTAAAATATGATTTTTTGGAAAAGTATTAATTTACTGTGCTGAAGTTAAGAATGCTTGATGATTTGTACTGCAGCCAGTAAAACTGTCATGTCCCACCCAGACATGAAGTCTGTTCACCTGCTCTTTATTGGGATGAACCATAAGAAATATTAAAACTAATTATATCACCTACTCACCCATTTAAAAATTACTCATTGAGGTAAGTAGGGAAGTTGATGGTTTTTTGAAAATAACATATTAGCGCACAGTACTGCACAACAATTTTTAAAAATTTGCTGATGCTTAGTATTAATCTATATGTATTCATTTAATCTCTAGTTTAATTATTAATCAAAAAGACATTAATTTCCTGATTTGATATAAAATTATGTTATCATTTAGTTGTAGGTCATCATTRGAGACAAAACCCAATTCTTCTATAACAAATTGTTATATATATATTTTTTTAACCTAATGTTGATAAATTATAAGACTCCTTTGATAATTTTGGAATATTGTGAAGAACTAATATAGCCAACAATCACATYGTGATTTCTTATTCGGAATAAAGGTTACACAGGGGCTGCAATGAATAATAAGTTTACTTGGCATATAGGGACCCTCCGGGCCAGCAGGACCACCTGGACCACAGGGACCTAAGGGAAGAAGAGTAAGTAGTGTTGTTATTYATAACTACCATTGGACTGTTGCAGTTATATGAGATTTTTTGTTTATTAGCGCTTCATTTGTGTCTTTGGAAAGAAAATGTAAATCGCTAAGGCATGGTTAAGAGAGAGAGGAAAAAGCAAAGCCAGGTAAATCACCCAAAAGAAGACTGTGATTCTGTGATCTGGAACCTCAGATAAGGCTGTCATTTGTATTTCATGTCTGTTTTCGGTGAAACACGAAGCCATTTTGTTATTGTATAACAACAGCAACAACAACAAAAAGTCAGGTAGTCCAATGAGGAGCCTACCCATATCAAAATCTGATGGTGTTTCTTCAGTTTTGTTAAAAATAGATGCTTGAAAAGCATGTATAATGTACAACCCATCTATTTAAAATATAAGATTGTGATTAGTAAATTTCTTGTAATATGAGATTTGTTAACCACACATTCCTTAATATTAGGATTAATACTGAGGATTTAATGGGTCACACACACACACACATGTCATCTATCTGCTAGCCGTGCCCAGTTAATTGAGTTGGTCAAGGCCTGCTTGGCAGTCAAAACTGAATTGCAAGCATGTTTGTTCATGAAATAATACCTGCTAAAACACAGACAATCATTAATTGGATACAGAGGGCACGAATCCAGCCTTACTTCCAGGCATGTGGAACTGCACTGATGTGTGCASAGTTAGGATACCCAGAACTGGGGACAGAGGGACAATCCAACGCCGGCATCAGCTTGCAGAGGAGCGGCTCCTGGAGCACTGGCAAGGCCCTTACACAAATAAATATACTTGGTGGAAGAAGGCTCTAGGAGTYCTGTGTTTAATACTAAACTAGTACTAAAGTGGCCTTCTCTGCCAGGAGAGAGAATCTCAACTTTAGCTGGGAGAAGGGGAAGGAAAAACAGCCCTTTTACTTCACAGACAACTTTGAAAATGCAAATCAAAACAGTGAAATGCAAACCAGTTGTGAGGCTGAAGGAAAGTAGCAGTTTGGCTCCACTTCTTCATCAATGACTTGGTTCAGCAAAGCAGTCAGGTACACTTAGCTGTGAGTTGAGYAGGAGCATTTTTGAAGTGAAAAGCCTGCCAAAGTGTTTTGCTGACTTAGGAAGCCAGTGGTGTCTGGATGAGGAGTGTCTGTATGCACCATTTTCAATGTAAAATGGTTTTATTCAGGCTTCATCTAGAAAATGAAACCTTTTGGACCATGTCTGTCTACAGGAGGTGGTGAATGGTTGTTCACCTAGGGAATGCTGTGAGTTAGAAGGTCAGCCGAAAAATAATTTGGTGTAATTATCTAGTCATCCCTGAGGTGAGGACTGAGCTGCTACTGGCTGCACTCTGTACTTCCCTTGGACTTGTCATTCCTCTAAAACACCCTCTCTGATCCCTTCCCTACTGCTAGTCCACCTGCCAGCACCTCTGGAGCTGGGGGCCAAGCAACTGCTCAGAGTGGGGCTCCCGCCTGCTCTCCTTCTGCCCAGCAGTGCTTGTTGCCTGCTGCTCTTTTAATGGGGRAAATTCTATTTTAATTTAGATTCCCTTTCGAATGTAGGAGGTGGCCTTTTATTTAAAGGCTGTCACCTCTTCCAACTGAGACAGGAATTTCTCAGAGATCCTCTCTGTGACTTTGGCAGCTCATTGTAGAATATGGTGCTTATGATTAAGGATCACTCAAATCCTGAACATCCCAAGCTCTGCAGAAGTATCCATCTGGAGCTACAGTTTAGGCCTTTGCCTCCATCATGCATCATGGGGAATGTTTCTTGGAAGGCATCTCAGAGCAGTCCCAGATCTTTGGGCTTTACAGTTGAGCTCTCTTTGGAACTGTTGTGAATTGTGCATATTCACAACATCAAAATCTCAGGCTTAAAGTAGAATCTAGCACAAGGAAAATATCTGGGGATCCTGGAAACCCAGAGTCTGTCAGCACTGGCTTCAGAATGAGAACAGTGTCAGAAGGCTGAGCTCTGTGTGGCAAACCTCAAATATTCATACCACAGTCACATATGGAAAATAAATAAAAGCATATGGAAATTCCATTTCATAGTGTCCCAAACCAAGAACATATCCTATCCTCACAGCTGGAATCTGCAGGAAGTCTTACGAGCACTGACTATTTCTGCACTGTCACACAGTGGAATTTCTTCATCTCATAAATTCTGGCCCTTTCAACAACCAGTTTGTATCCAAGATTGTCCAGCAGACTCCTTSTGCTTGAAGGTATCCAGCTGCTCAGTCTGCAGTGTATGGGGGAGCTCTGGCCAGCTGAAGAAGGCAGATTGCTGGGGAACTCACAGAGTACCTCGCTGTTGGGGAGTTTGAGGAGTCTAGTGCTAGCCCAGGCCTTCCTCTGCCCATGCTCAAAACTTGATGCACTTAAACTCAAATCACATGGAAAGCTGGGTCTTTTTATGACCCACATCTTATTTTTTACTGTTTAATATCATGAAAGCACAGAGGAAAACCGCTGCTTTGTAGATRCTTCAAAGGCAAAATCGCACTCTAGCAGGTGGGAATAGTTGTATCTAAAGAGAGGAATTTCTCCCCAAGACCAGCAGAAACATATTCTTGGGAAGGATATGCCATGAGGAGTGCTGGCAGCCCTGAAGCTGATCTTGCATGTTCTCTTGTTGCTGCGATTTTATATTCTAATGTATGGAGAAAACTGGGCTAGTGAGCAGTGGCACTGCTTTTTGTTACACTATAATTTCTGATTAATAAACTATGGCTTTTAGTTTGAGGAGAAGGCACAGAGTATTGTTAGATTCACTTCACAGATGGGACCTGAGCAAAGCTCTCGGTGGTTGCTTGGASTCTTAGCAGGCAATTGTTCAGAGTTTGAAAGCTTAGAAAATAATACTTTTTTCTGCCTCTGTTTTCATAAAAAGTAGTTCATCAAATTCAGTCTTGAAAATACAGATAAGTGGCATAATAAAATGCCATAAATTTGGGGTCAGGCAACAGCAACTTATGTGCTTTGCAGGCAGTAAGGTTCCTGACTTCTTTGGTGTCTATATTGGTCTGAGACACCTCAACAACATAAGGATATCAGTAAGTGCTGAATGTGTTTATCTATCTAAATTTGTTCAAAGAAGATGAGATTAAAATGGATGTGACTTCACAATATTTTTGCATGTCAACCATCAGAAGAGCAAAGTAGCTTCATAGTGTGTTTATGTGTTTGTCATTTATTTCTTCTTAGATTTAGGAGGGAGGACAAAAAAGAAAAAAGAGTTGATTGATACTGTTTGCCTTTTTAAATTAACTTTTTCTCAGTTTATTATCTTCAAATCTTGTATATTCCATTTTAGAGACAAAGTTGACCCTATGCCAAAAGCAAAAGTAGTATTAATTGTTTGGCAGCAGCTCATTCCTTAGCTCTGTTGCAACCTAAACTAAATAACAGCAGGCAAATCATGTGCATCTTATTCTATACTAGCTATAGTAGTAAATGATACAAGTCCAAATAATCTGTGCCAATAATGAGTCACACTACTATTTATAGGCATGTTTTAGTGTGCTTTTGTTAGAACATTAAATTACCTTTCCTTTGGATTCCTGCACTCTGCTCTATGCCTGGTTAAAGGTAGGCTACAGGAAGACATTCTCCAGAGCCCAAAGTTGAGCATCATGTTGGTTTACTTTGTTGTCATGTCCAAATTAAGAGGTTGGTATGTTGAACAGTAAGCTTTTTCACTTGCTTACTTGTGATCAAATCAATTGCCATTCTGTTCCAAAAGACTGGATTGTTGGTGTTATGTATGCTGAAATTACAGTGTCTATAGGACTTGCAGAAAGGTTTTGGTGCATTTAATATAACACAGACTGAGAAGCTTATTCAATTTTCTGACTTGATTGTTTCTCAGACTGTATAGACAGCTATAGAATCAATACATGTCTTTTTCATCCTCTGTTATTTCATCTTGAGATTCTATCCAAGATGGGGCAGGATGCACAAAGACGAGTGGTAGGTTGTGTTTCTAAAAAGTCTAAAAGGCTAAAACTATTCTGCAGTTTCTTGACCCATTTTTCTGAATTTCTGTCCTCCTGTGTTCCTCTACCATTTGTTCTTGGAGAATCGCGGAGAGATAACCTAACATTAATTTCATCAAAATGTTGAGTTTTCAGTTATACTGTTGTAATTCAGTACTCCAACTTGCACAGTTATATAATGTAATTTGAGGCCCAGTCATGTAGTTGTTCTGCAGTCATACCTCACCTTTGAAAATGATGGGAGTTTTGGATCTGATCTGCAATTGAACTTCACCAGGAGGTTTTGCACAGACTTTAGTAGTTTTTGGATGAGCACTTTCTTAGCAGCAGCCCTGCAGCAACTAGGAATGTGTTCTGCACCATCTTTTCTCCTCTAGGTTGAAAAATTGTCTCTAAGTAGTTAGTCCTGGTCCAGCCCAAAAGGAGAAAGGTGGCCTGGATAACTCAAGGATTGTCTCACAGAAGCTTTGTCCAAAACTACTGAGATATCAGAAATATTCAGCCAGCTTTCTCTCCCCATTCATTTTCCCTGTTCTGTAGTTTCTACTAGTGCTGGCCAGAAGCTGAAGTGCTGGAATGATGACTGATAAACTGCTCATGAGATATTTCTGACTCTACCAGAGGATGTAATTTTATATCAGTTCACAGGAAAGGTGTTTTTGTAAGAGATTTTCATTTCAGAAGGAAAGCCTTGATCATTCTGGACATAAATTCTTCCCGAGTTACCAATGAACCCTTTCTTTCACTGAAACTCTAAAGAGAGAGAGTGCTTGTCAGCTGTTGTGACACAGGTTTTGAAGGAAATCCAAGACAGAGAAGAAAATCTGGTGGTGTTTGGTCTCAGAGAGTTAAAAGGGACATAATCACAGGTATTTTTGAGGAAAAACTAAATAGAATCAGATGTGCTTCCAGCCAAGTTATTACACAAACCCTATTATTATGTCTTTGCACAGTATTACAACTCTGCAGATCAGACATGGTTGCCTGCCCAGCACTATAAACCATGACCCATGATGCAGGGTGCTCTACAACATGCGTTGAAATGCATGTTCTAGGCGTGTGGTGGCAATGTACTAGTTCCCTCTGATTGATGCCATCTTATCATGGCCCAGAGGCTGCCAGGAGAGCCGGGGTGTCCCATCCACTCGGTATGCTCTGCTGTAGAGACCTGGCACCGGCATCTTGATGCTCACTTAGTTCTTGTTTTAAAATGATCATTCATTTCAGATTTTTGAGTATCCAAACAATWGTTATGTTTAAAATTATAGAAATACCTTACGAAGTCAGCATTATATAAAACCTTTTTTTTTTGCTCATTATCTATTTTTAGATCTTTTTTTAACTTGTATTTTTAAGATTTGGGTATCTGATCTTCATTTCTCTGTATTTTAAGAATAAACATTTGCTTAATTTTAATAAGGTAATATGAAGTAATAGTTTATTTTTTCATATATTGGTTATAAAATGTCGACTTAGAATAGACATTTTAGCCTACTAATTACARTAGATATTTTAGCAACTGTATTACAGCACCTTTAGCCTAGTAATACTGCAATATGAGATCATAAATTGGTTTTATTCTTTCCTCAAACTGATAAGGCATTGATTACTAATCAGTGAGCTTAATCTGCATGTTTTAAGGTCTTAGTGGCAAGCTGGTTTGTGCATATGCAATTTTTAATTTATATAAAAGGAAACATTCCCTATAAGCAATTGCTGATGTGGATAYTTTTCTAAATGTTCTTGTAAATATGTCTGTTGCATGCGTACAAAGTGAACGGGAGTGGAAAATACTCGCCTGCAAACTGGRTCCAATAGAGACCCTAAACATCTTGTTTGAATATTAAAGAAAAAAAATTTGCTTCTTGTTACAGCAAGATGGAAAATGATTTTACAGTCTCTGATGCTTTATTTCAGGCTTAACATACAAAGAAAATTAATTTTCAGGCCGTGAGTTTTCATAGTACATGCTAACACAATATGTTGTTTCTCTCCTGATGATAACCAAAAATGATGCAGAATTAATATCCCAAATCATTTGTTTAATATTCAGGGGCCAAGAGGTCCAGATGGTCCTTCAGGAGAAGTAGGGACACAAGGCGTTAAGGTAAGTGTGTTGCTCAGAACACAGAGCATTTAGCCCATGACAGTCATAATGAAAAAATGAAGCATATCTGGAGCYATAAGTTTGTTTAACACAACAGGAGGCTGGCAAACTTTTGCCTACTTAAAGTGCTTCCTTATTATGAGGCATGCACATCTAAACCTCCATCTGCAATTTCTGCAGCATTACCCCGTATTTAAGCTGACAGCACATGCACATTGTACAGCTTCTCTCGCAAATGGACACTGTTCTCACACATTTTTGGTTATTTGTCAGGGAGAAAGAGGAGATCCAGGAAAGAAAGGACTCCCTGGCCTCATTGTAAGTATCAGAGCCAATCTTTGTGTTGAGACATAATGTAGCTACTGTTAAATTCTGTGTTGTGTTTGGAATTTATCTAAAGCAAGCACTGTCTTTGGYTATTTATCTTTTACCAGGGTAAGGCTGGAAATCCAGGAGAAAGAGGAGATCAAGGAGTACCAGTAAGTATTTAAAATGCTATGGCACTGCCATCAAGACAGGCAAAACTTTAGACCTTACTCTGGTGATACAGCTCACGTTTGTTGTAAAAGAATAAGGGGGCTGAAGTGGGAGCAAGTGTGAGTGTAGCCTTGTCTACTACTGGATCAGTGTTTTTTGGATGATTTTCCACAGAGAGCAGTATGATTGCAATTGCAGAAGGGGGAAAAAAAAAAAAAAAAAAGCACTTCTAGTAAGCAGGAGAACGCTACAAGTTACATCAAGGAGTTCTGTTGTAGTTTTAAATGGTAAAGTCATTGTGGCATATAGTTCTCTAATAGATTTTTAGGGTAAATATGTGCTACCAGTGTGAGGTTGAATGTATATTGTGTATGAAGACGTGGTTCCTCTTTTTAGTGCTTCTTTCAGTGGAAGTGTAAGATGTTCTGCTTGGCACTTTCTTTTGTAAAGATGGTTACCAGACAATCCAAGTTGCAGCAAATTTTCAGGAAATAGGAAAGCAGTAATGGTAGTGATTTTTGTGCTGAAATCGATTCTCAGTGTTGATTACCACTGAACTTCTCTTTGCCTTTTTYCCTCAAATTTGGAAGTTTGTTGCCTCTCACTTTTGGCATAATAGATTTTCATTTTTTCTTAAACTGTGACTTTTTTGTGCATTTATATAGAAAGAAATAAATGAAGCAAAACCTCTTTAGACTTAAGTGATGCAAACTTGTATAGCTATTTCAGAGTACAAAATATTACTCTAGCACTGCTTCAGGTACAGTTTCTAGGAAGGGATATGAGACAGATACAGAGTGAGCCAGGCTGAACACAAAGGGCTTCTTGCTGCCTATTCTGTGCCAGTCGCATTGAACCTCAAGACTCATCTCAAACACTTAAAACTTCGTGGGTAGGCACAGTTTGTACACACAGCACCTGAGACTAAGGAGGGTGGAGAGGAGTTGATAAATGGTGGTTCAGACTGGGGCCATCCCTACACGTTCAAAGAAAGAGAGGCAGGATTCGCTCAGGGCTCCCTCACCTGCCACGGGACCTATTGCTGGGGTGTCACGTCATCTAGCAGAAAAGGCTGAGCATCTTCCTTGTGTATTTCTGAACAAGTTATTGAGCAAGCAGAAATAAGAGCATGTGTGGCTTTTTGCAGAATATGAAACATCTTGTTCCCTACTGACTTTTTATTTAATTTTGTTTTATTTTAATCTTCCAGGGTCTGCCTGGGCCTCCTGGAACCACAGGAGACAGGGGACCAATGGGAGAGCCAGTAAGTTGATCTTTCCGGCAGCTTAATAATTTTTCCACATATTGTACTGAATTGCTTGGAAAGTGGAGCTGAGTTTTACCAAGATTTGGTGTTGTCAGCTGTGGTTAAAAATGAATCATGGGGTAATTGTTCCAAAATGACAGGGCCAGCATCTGCCTCCCTTACTTAGAGCAACTCGTACATTAGCAGCTCTGTTGATCTTTTTGGGAAGCACTGCAGTAAGAAGCGCACAGCATCAGAGAGCATGACAGAATTCTGACCTCAGTATTATGTGAGCTTCTGCTGCATTGAGGTAGACATCTATATTATGAATTATGTAAATGTTATGCATAAATACAGATATAAGCAGTAACTTTTCAGGCAGTTTTTATGATGGTTATTTCAGGAGCTTGGGGTCCGCATCTATTKGGCAGGTTAAAGTTTCAACAAAATAGAGACTGTTCTAATAAACTGCAGACATTCCCTTGCTGACTGGATTTCTGTTCTGATTATTACTATTTCAAAGCCACACTCGCTTTTATGCAGCTAATGTTGTATCAAAAGATCATGCAGAATCTGCAACAAATATATGCAGTGTGCTGAAARGTGTAGTCATGACGAGAATACTATTGCATCACCATCTCTGGGGAGTGAGTCAGATTTTATAAATATAGTGAAAGAGCATGAGCTTTCCTAGGAGGATTTAGAATGCTGGTGTTTATAGTGCAGAAACTTAAAAKTTGTCAGTTGTCTGCTTTTATCATTTCTTAGAAGTCCTTTTGCCCAGCAAATGACGTACAGTTCTTCTAAATTTTTTTTAAAAATTCTAACAGTCAACAGATTTTACTTTAGTAAACTGTCTTTTAGATATAATTATCTACTCATTTCAGTTGCCAACTTTGTAGGGGGATGTGTCAACAAAAACAAATCTAATGTTTATTATTGAATTCCTGTCATTTTTATCTCTTTCACGTGATCTAATCTACTTTACCTAGTTTCTGCATTGTGACCCTTGACAATTCTTGCAATGACAAGTTTACATATGTGTTTCTTGCTATTTGCCAGTCAAACCTGAATTCTCTCATATGTATAATATATATGATGTACATGTGTTTGTGTGTGTATATATATACATAAMTATCATCTGCTTAGATTAAAGCTGATGGTCGTGTGTGTRTATATATATGTATATACACGTACGTACATATCTACTCTATGCGTTGTGGTAACATCTATACATGCAACATTACAGTTAAGGAAAGTTTATCCTGTTAGCAGGACACTATTTCTTTAAAGTGCTGAAAAGGTAAAATGATTTTGTGTGTACACAGAGCTACAAAGCAKCTCGGAAAATGACCCAGGATGTTACAGGGTAAAATGCATGGTGCTCTAGCTGTTTGTCCAAGCAGCTTGACTTCATCTTCCATCAGCTCCTCAGAGCACAGAAGCCAGCTGCTGAGGCAGCTCCTCTGGCCCTGACACCAGTTCCACTAAATATTGGTGGAAGAGGGGAGAAAATTAAGCAATTAGAACTATTTGTAACAACTTGCTCAGTCTAAGTTTCTTCCTTATTTTCTCAAATTTTCTCAAAACTTAGACCGAACGCATCCAGGGGTTTGACAGAGATTCACAGTGGATGTTAAAGGCAAAACTCTGCCATTAGACACACAAATCAYGCTCTGTGAGCAGATGTAGATATCTGAACATGTACACAGAACGTGAGCATGCTGCTTTAAGAAAAGGGCCGTAGGTGTGATGTGATGAGCTTATTGCTTGTGCTATGGTGCCTCATAATATTACCAAAAAAGCTCCAGTCTGCAGTCTGTTACACCTCAGTGACTGTCTTRTATAAACATAGCTAAATCCATAAAGTGAAGCACACAGGAGTTGTTTTCAGTTAATTCCCTACCAGACTGTAGGCTTTTCCACAAAACAAACCAGACAGAGTCTAACAAACCTTAATTAAACAAAGTCTCAGTTAATCAGGAGGACAGCTTAGTTTCAATAATAATTTACTTTTGGCTAAAAAGAAGGGAGATATGTGCTTTTTTTTTTTTTGAAATCTATTATTTTACAGTGTCAAGGCTGGCAATAGCATCTTCAATGCTCTTAACTGTATCCTTTTGGGGTCCTTGCATACACCAGGGAATTCAGGAGGAAAGACAGTAACATACACCTTACACCAGACTGTATCATGTAATATAATATCATGTTCTGCCATTACTGAATGATGCATCCAAAATTTTGTTCAATGCCAGGGTCCAAGAGGACAACCAGGAGATGCTGGCCCTGCTGGGGAAATGGGTTTTGAGGTAAACTTTTAAGCATCTGTTTGTGTACTTATTAAAAGCGCTCGAAGGACAGAATCTGCCTGGAGAATGTGTTCAGGAATTATTTTTGTTTTAGCTGAACCTGACTTAAATACCATGAGCTATTGAGAGTCTCCCTTAAAGCTATTACACACACAACGTCTAAAATGAGCGACTTCTGTTTTGAACCCTGTCTTTAAGTAAATTTGCATGACCTCTGTATGTAGAAGTTAAAAGCTAAGCTGAATGAAAAGCCTTTTTTTTTTTTTTTTTTTTTTTTTTTTTTTTTTTAATTATTTCCATTCTTGCAGTTAGCTTGCCCAAGACCGAGAGGTTGCAACTGGAACAGCATTAATCATGTCTTTGCAAGTGGTGGAAGAAAAAAAGCAGCTGCAGGCAGTCTTCTTGCTAACTTTTGCTTCTATTTTTGCATTGGTTTTAATATCTCTTTGAAAGAAATGTGGCAACATATTAGCTACGTTTGCAGTGAAGTAGCTGAGGCGTTAGCTCAGAGGGAGAGGGAGAGAGAGAGAGGGAGAGAGAGAGAGGGAGAGAGAGAGAGAGAGAGAGAGAGAGAGGAGGATTTTGTTTGTTCCAAGATATGCACCTCCTTAGTCGCCCAGAAGCCGTTTTTTTTCTAACTACCAACTTAGAGGAGATTTAAATGTAAACTCCGTAAGATCTGATGCCATTAATTCCTCAAGGGCTGAAGATCCTGTTACTTTTGTTCTTCCAGTGGTGTATCTACTTGGCTCCAAGCCAAACTGTGATAGAGTTGTCAGGTTTTTAGAAGATGGATTATTGCTTAGTCTGCTAGTAAATTATGATGAAGGATACAGGCTCAATGGTGCTGCCGAGTCTGTAATATATTCCTGATCCACCATGTGGTCCTGAGTGTCTCCTGTACCGTCTTTTATCTTCTGTCAGTCTGTAGTAAGACCAAAGAACTGTGTTGTCCTATTTTATTTTTCACACATGCAGCTTTGCTAGTGTCTCATGCTTTTCAGTTTGCATTATGGCTGTATTAATTGGTAGTTGCAAAATTATTATTGATGTCTGTGTATAATTTTACCTTTCCTACTATGCAGGGACCTCCTGGCCCTGTGGGAGAACCTGGTTTACAAGGAGAACCAGGTGCAAAGGTAAATGTTGAAATTGCCCTCTTCTGTGCAATGTTCATTAGCCAAGTAAGTAATGATACAGCCCTTAAGGCCTTAAGAAATAATATTATCGTCACAATGACTGCATTTTAAAGTCATATTGCTATTAGAAATATTGTCTGCTACAATCAAATTATTTTACTTTCTTGTGATATTCCAGGGGGATACTGGAGTTGCTGGAAAGGCTGGAGAGCCAGGTGATCAAGGTTTAAGGGTAAGCTATGGATGCAAATATTCTCCTGAAAAGTACATTAAAAATCTTTCAGAAGCGCAGGTTAGAAAACTTCCAAATTTTCAAAAGAATTCAATAGGAAGTTATTTTTTATAGCTTTCAAAAACAAACATTGCAATTTTTTAGCAGGTTGCAGTGTGGAGATACAGCTATCTAAGCCTCTCCTTTAATGTTGATAGTCTTTTACTTTGTCTTTGCATTCTACATTCAATTGTCACTGTAAATCAGTGAAAAATGAGGATAAATAAAACTATTACAACAGCATGTTTCAAAAAATCCAAAAGTATAATGAGTATGTGTAAAACCAAACAGCCTGAGTTCTTTCAAGGTAATGCTTCTTTCCAGAGAAGGGTAGATAAGCGGCAATAACTTTGTTTTCAATTGCTCCCTTTTTGTAAGGGTGAACCAGGACCTCCAGGAGAAGATGGTGTCCAAGGAAAAGATGGCCCAAAGGTACTATCAGTATTTAAAGCAGATGTAGAGCTATTGTTAGTTTAAGAACTCAAATCTGTTTTAAGTGCACAGTTAAGTGCACGTAGTCTAACACAGGAGGCTCTAACAGGGGTTAACTAGACTATTTGTTAGATTTTCTGTGCCTTTTAGGCACATACCTACAGTGTAAGAACTGCCAAGTCATGCAACTTGGGAGAGCAAACAGAGGCTGGAGAACTGAGTAGAGCTGCTTTGCATGGTGCTCATCATACAGGAGAGAACAATGGCATTGGAATGGCTAAGCCGAAATCTTGCTGTAGGAGAGAGTGCACCAATCTGTAGGCGTATACAGGGAGATAGACCTGTAGCCAGATGCAAAACTGGAAAGATTCTTGTCAATTTTAGTGAGCTTCCTGCCCAACTGGGAGATCTAGCAGATTCAGGACAATTTTTCTCAGTAGTAAGTAATTTTGTAGTATATTGATAAAACTTTTAAATCGGTTTTAGGGAGACCCTGGAGACCAAGGACTTGCTGGAGAAGGTGGTGAAAAAGGAGACATTGGAATACCAGGAATTATAGGTCTGCCTGGTGAGCCTGGCATAATGGGCATCCCTGTAAGTGTTTTCAGAACAAACTGGATGTTCTACTTATTTGTTTTTGCTGTTAATTTTTTTTTYCATATAGAGATAATCATTTATCTGTTCAGCTTTTTGGAACTGATGGATAGAGAAGGTTAATGGTCTCCCTATTTTAATCTTGGACCTCTTAGCGGATAGTGATTCCTTCTCWCTTGTCACCCAGCTGGGTACATAACACAACCTGGAGCCTCTCACTTCTCACCAGATAATCTTATGTCATTATTAAGCATCTATCCTTACTTTCACTGAGGGTGTCAGCAGTATCAAATTATTAAATCATTTTTTAAAATTTTAAAAACACCCAAAGAAATTGGAAAGATAGATATACTGCCATAAATTGTGCAGTAAGATCTTTCAGTTTTGTATGACTCTGCTTTCTAATGCTTTTGTTTAGTCTCCCAGGGCTCTCTGGCTTTTAGTATAGTTTAAAAGTTCCTTGGAGACAAGAAATGCCATTTTGAGAAAGTTTGTAAATTGATGTTTATACCTTACAGCATACTAAATTCGGCTCCAGGTTAAGATTTTTACCACAGGTGTTATTTACCACACATTTGTGATCTATGTTTTTACCACCAAATGCATGTTTAGCTGTTGGTGCTTTTAATAAAAATTAATAACAAAAGGAAAATTTAAAAGAGTGCTTATAGTAAAAGTGATACCTCAAACACTCTGGTTTCTTTATTGAAAAAAACATTGCAGCACAGACACTCATAGCACAGGATTTCTTAAAGTGTTGGTCAGATTTATAGACCCTTTTATGGTCAGGAGTCCAAAGCAGATCAGAAATGGCTTTAAGCCAGTATCCCATGAGAGGTATTGGATAATCCAGATGAAAGCTGTTGCTACTGTCTGTGATTATCAGAGGGCTCCCTACTTTTCCTAACCTAAATGATTTTCTACCATCCTACCAAGGAATTGTAAAGACAATGTAAGGAGATATTGTCCGTCTCAGCCTGGAACACACTTTCGGTAATTAGGGTCTATTGCACCGGGCAGTGATACCTGAGCTGGTAATTCTGTGCTGTGGTGTAATGCCTTCTCCTTGGTGGACCCTCTCTTCTTGCCTTGCACTTCCCCTGTGCTGAGACATATACTGTTAAAAGTAAGAAGAAAGGAAGAATTTAATGATTCCATATTGTTTTTAAAAGCCACATTGGATAAACATGTTCTGAGAAGACCATTTGTGCTATTTGTCCTGACACAATTTTATCGCTAAACTAGTATTTCTTTCTGGACAAGATTCATTTTTTCCTCTTTTTTCACTAGTTTGGCAAGAATCAGAGATTACTTATCAACCACCTGCTGCTGTAGCTTGAAACAGTTCTACTAACTTACAGTCACAGTTGATTAAATTGTTTTCACTTAACTCTCTGCATTATTACATTGCACTCAGGTTATCCAATTTGAAGCACAGTTTGAACATGTTCCAAAACCTTTTTCATTTTTTTCAATATACAGGGTCCTGAAGGAATACCAGGAAACCCAGGTCAGAGAGGTCGCCTAGGGAAGAAGGTATTACTTTTCCCCAGTTCCCTTTCTCTTATCTGAAACTTGAATTTATGTTATAAAATAATTCTAGCCAATCCCTTGGCACTGATGAATGCTAGTCAGGGTCCTAAAAGACACCAAGAGGCTTTATGTTAACGTGTGTTGATAGTTTCATGCTGCAATCTAATCAYACCAAGTTTGTCCCTGTTTTATGTCACACTTGAAGCCAATTTTTATTTTTCCTAGCTAGCCATAGCAATTGGAATTATCATGGTTCAGCAGTCAAGAACATTTGGGACCTAAGGAAATTTCATTTTGGATCAGGATGTGATTTTGCAACTCAATAGTTTCCGAAGTATCCAAAAATGTTAAACTTTGGCTAAAACTGAAAGAAGATAGAGTGGCTTTAGCACAGTTTTCTTCACTGCAGAGTTCTAGRTACAGAAATACTAAGAACCATAATAAAAGACATGTAAATGTAATACTCTTAAAATAATGAAGTTGGATTAGGCATAAGCTGCCTTTGAAAAATTTGTATCAATCTCTTACTGTTTTTAATAAAATAACATGWACAGGGGGAAAAGGGACAGCTTGGCCCCCCTGGAGAAGTTGGACCGGCTGGTGATGTTGGCCAACCTGGAGAAACTGGTCCTAAAGGTGCAAGAGGAACTCGAGGTCCTTTGGTTCGTATAAATGATGCTTATTTAAGAGTTCACCCAAGAGTTCAGCAGCACTGCCTCTCTCCATGGAAAGAGGCAGGTCACAGCTGAAGCATTTACAAATATTTCTTTGAGGCAACTGGAGATGTAAGCAATGCTTAAACTGCAGGATTTAGGAGTCTGTCCCAACCCCTGCATCCAGGTGTGTGCCATTGCCTCTTCCTTGTCAGAATGAGACCCAGACAGAAACCAAGACATTAAGGCCTACAGGGCATCCATGCTCTGGTCAGGTCCCAGATTTGGAAATATGGAATTTCAGATAAAGAAAGCACTGGTGGAGCGCTGAATGGGAACTTCAAGTTACTCAAATCCACTGCGTTTCCATTAACTTTGAACTCCATGCAAAGCCCCTCTTGTCACAGACTCCCTGAGCTCACGCCAGTCACATAGCAGCAGCACAGAGGCACATGCAGCCTCCACACCAGTGACGGACAGGCCTGTCCTGCCATTCCAGGGCCCAGCCCCACAGCCACCACGTGCAGGAAGTGTATCCCTGCATACACGAAGTACATAAATAGCTACCATTAGGTATTTTCAAGCGGTGTTTTCAAGTAGGAAGGGCTCATTAGGAAACGTGATCACAYGCAGCTTCCCAAGGTGAGGAGCAACCTCACATTCTCTTGGATTACTTCATGTTTAGAAACAGAGTTCCTCAGCATCTCTGAAAGTTCAGGTATATTCCTCTTTGATCCTAATTTTGCACTGAGGTCATACAGATAGGATAGAAAATTTTGATCATCTGTTTTACGGAACAGGGAAATATATCATTATTTACAAAATATATGTGGAAGCAAAGAAGTAATTTGTAGTTCTAAAATCTCAATGTTTCTCAAGATTTATTTAAACTGATGACTCTATGCATTGGTGGACAAATTTAATAGGAAAGTCAATTTTGTGTCATTGATTATTGCATTTTACAGGGACATCTAGGAGTWATGGGACCTGAAGGAGAGCCAGGGATTCCAGGTTATGGGGTGAGTTTTTTTACTGAACATAAACGTTTCAAGTAATTCTGTGGTACCCTAAATAGCTTTGTATAGCATGGGAGGCCTGTTGTATCCAGGATACACATTTATCCTAGAGTGGGATATACTCAACATATTGCCTACTCCCTTATCCAACTGCTTGGCCAGAGAGATTCCCTTTCCGTTACTATCTGCTCAGTGATTGAATGATATTTTAAGGGCATAAAGATATTGTGGCTTTTACTGAAAAATATTTCTTATTCTCTGATGACCATCATAGGATGTTGGAGTCCTGCTTTTTACACACTGGGCTGCTATGTCTTTAGAATGAGCAGTACCTTCCATGTGAGGCCCTAAACTTGCCTCACCTGCCACCAGCCCTGCTGAGATATTTGGTTTATATGTGTCCCTGTAGTCAATGAATTATCCATTAATTCTATGGCAAATCATTATCTAACATTGTTAGGAAACATTGTCTATCAAGTACCTAAAAGGATGCTTACACTTACTTTGTTAATTAATTTGTTGATTATTTTGAAATTGATTATTGTTCTGTTTGCTCCATTAGGGTCACCAGGGTCCTCCAGGGTCTCCAGGATCCCCAGGACCTAAAGGAGAGAAAGTATGGAGATGATAAACAATAAAGTAACATAGGAAACACATAGGGATGGAATGTTTATGTTCGCTTTTTTTTCCCCACAACKTGTCAAAAGCCACTGTATCAAAATTTATTGATATTCTGGAAGGATATGAAATATAAGCCTGTGGAAACAGATCATTGGGAGACAAAGTTCCAGACTGTAGGGTTGAACATTTTTAAACACAAAGTACCTTAAAAAAAAAAAAAAAAAAAGACATTCATCCTATTAGGTGGCACCACTAACCTCAGTAGATGGTGACAAAAAATTGATGTGGAACCAGCAAATTATTCACTTAACTTTAAGCCTGTGAGTATTCCCATGCACCTTTCTGAGAGTCCAGCTGTGGTGTACAGAAGTCTATTCTTAACTTGAACTGTTTGTAGGATATTGCCCAAACGCTGCTATTTTTGTGTCAAATCCACTATTACTCTTTTAAGGCCCACATCCCCCAGACAGGTTTGTTTGGCTGCCAGAAGCTGTGTGGCCCTTAGCAGGTACAGGGATCCCTCATATAGACCAAATTATTGGATCTGCACCTGGCAGAGAGATGTGCTCTTATCGTAGGACAGGCTTGCAACAAAGACTGAAAGTAGGCAGCTAGTGAGGGTTTTATAAATAACTATTGAGGCAGTTTTCTAAAAACAATAATTGAACRCTAAATTGATTGGGAGCTAGAGGTCCAGCTTGCTTAGTCACTTCCGAAAGGTATTTGATGCATCTTTAAAAACATCCTTTATTT
This sequence comes from Nothoprocta perdicaria, assembly GCF_003342845.1. Classification (NCBI taxonomy): domain Eukaryota; kingdom Metazoa; phylum Chordata; class Aves; order Tinamiformes; family Tinamidae; genus Nothoprocta; species Nothoprocta perdicaria. The sequence continues at coordinate 2,711,823 of NW_020455205.1, read as the reverse complement.
TGGATGGTGTTTTTTTCATACAACAACAAAATAAAGCAAAGGGTAGTCCTGTTCAGGCTAATGGTTGGAATCTTCTGTTCACTCTGTTTCTCTGTAAGGAGCATATTTTTTAAAACCATGGAAGAAATCTTATTTTTTCCTCTTGTCAAATATGCTATTTCTTTTTCCCATGRTATAAAAAATGATTACATGGACACTTCATTAAACAACTGTTTTATAATTGCCTTTGAGAACAGGGCATATATATATATATATTAGTTTTAAATGTATTCCTTAAAATGATTGTGCATGTTCAAAAGGAGTTCTCACTATATTAAATTTGTAAGCGTCATGCTTGCTACTACCAACTGTGTAATATGCTCTCTGGGGTATTATCAACATTTGAACATACATACTTTGCAGGCACTATTGAATTTTCAAGCAAATGTTTTAATACTTATCTTTATTTTAGGGTTACCCAGGCGAAGACAGTACAGTTCTTGGACCACCTGGGCCCATAGGTGAACCAGTAGGTCTTTCTTTCTCAAAAAAAAATTACTTTAGTCCTTGAATGAGGATAATGCGACTGTTTCTGAAACTTAGATCACTGTCTCAGGAGTTAGTACACACTAGTACAAAAATGCAGAACACAGGTCCTTAAATCAGTAATCCCTTTCTCAAAAAAGCAGAGTCATGTGCTTCTGCCTGCTTAAGAGTATTTGCTCTGTGTTTAATTACACTAATACCATTAATCTGTGTGTTAGAGCAGCACAATGTACAAGAGATTTTTTGCCCTCCTAGTCTATCCTAAATTATACCTGTTCTCCTAATCAGAAATAGGTTTTCACTTCTTTCAATACCACTGCAAAGCTAACTAAGATTTGAAAGAAGAAGCTAAATTTCATTACCATTTGCTTGATAATTTCTGTGTGGAGTATTTTTCAGCAGAAATTAGGAATCTGTCCAAAAAAAAAAAAAAAATAATGCCAACCAAAAATCCTACTAAAAATGATTGTTGTTGAGACTTTAGTTGTGCCAGAAGTACTGCTTGTGCAGTCTACTTCTCATCAGACTGCCTTTAATCTTTATACCTCATCCCTCCCAAAATCAGGATTATGAGACTCTGATGTAACCAAAGATAATGTTTGGGTCACATTTTTCACTTAATTGTAGAAATACATGAGAGAAGAGATTTCTCTGTCCTAGCTGAGCTGGCTCAGCACTGCTGACTGAGCAAGCCTTACAAGCAGGGTCTTTCATCCTGCGGATGGGTATGGGRTGGATGAGTTTCCAATATGGGTATTGGAAACGTACCACAAGGCTGCAGAAACTGTGGGGAATATAGGAGCAGTTGGATAATGGCATTCATGGATGAGTATGATACAGGTATCTAATAATTTGCAAACTATAGAGGTAGACCACAGTTAGTGATCCCTAGCCAGTTCTTCACGATGAGTTTTTACATCAGAAAAAAAGCAATTCCTTTTACATTTTTCTAAGGAGAGAGAGGTGGGATGTCTACTGACTAGATTCCCTGCCGCATTACTTTCTTTGTGACTGAGATATTGTCAATTTGCTGCAGGGAGAGGTAAAATTCAGAKGGGAAGTCTTATTTCTTGTGGAATGGGAGGAAAGATCTTTCCCTAAAGTAGAGCCAGTAAATGTCTGGCTGTAGCAGAGACAGCTGCAGGACCCTCRAGAATCACAGCAGTCCCTGAGCTCCTGTGTGTGTCTCACACCTGATGCCTCCCAGGCAGGTGTGCTGAGGGAAGGAAGATGCCTTTGAATTACAACAAACTTGAAAGCAGGTTCTGGATGTAGYAAGTCCTTTAAAAAATGTGCCTGAGAATCAAAGTCTCTTTGTTTATTCACCAGTATTTTTAATTCTGTCCTTTTCGCTTGTGAGAGACTGTAAGCTTGGAGAAGCTCAGCTGAGATCCATATTCTTAATTTATGACTGTATAAGACCTTTTAGCCTCTAGTCTTTGGTTGCAAAATATTTAAATAGTGTCTTGTCTGAYTCTAATACATTTTGTTTAGAAATAACTCATGTTTACTCTTTTAGACAAGCTAGCTTCAGTATTTTTAATCCTTAATTCAGGCTAGATGGTTGGTCTGTTTGAGAGAAATCCCAGCTTTTTCTTCACTATGCTTCAACAATATGCTGAAGCTGCTAAATTGTGCCTTTTTCTTTTCTGTGCAGGGTCCTAGTGGTGAACGTGGAGATAGGGGAGAGCCTGGTGATGAGGGCTACAAGGTATTGCCTCTTGCTTTTCCCTTTTTTATTTGAATGTAGTGTTACACACGTATGTAGTGTAATGAAACAGAAGTATTGGATGTTTTCTGAGAAATGTGTGCAGACAAGTACATGCTAGTGCCTCACCGAGCTGATCAACTATCATTTTTCTTTGAAATCTAAGCCCTGTGAATTTATAGATCTCACCCCAACAATTATTCGTTATCCTACAGTCTTTAAGCAAATATAAGTGGGTGATAGCTTTATTCTRACTACTGATGATGTTTATTTGCTGCAATATAAAGACGCAGTTTTTGATGCAAGGTTTCCTGTTTAAGTTGCACAGACGGTAGAGATCAGGCATGATAATAAATCAGTGAACCAAATATGATCTTTCTCCTAGTATTACAGAAATGTTTAAACCATATATAACTCTTTCTTGCAGTAAGTTTTATGTAGGGAATTGAAAGAAGAAAGGATACCCAAGGTTTGTTCTCAGCAGAGCTGAGTAGCATTTCTGGAACTTGTCATGAGAGCTGGGCCCACTCAGCCCATCACAAGATGGGCATGAGAAAGAAATCTGTAGTTCACTGAGCTTGACATCCTGAGTTATCTGTATTTTGCAATATGTTATATTTTTTGCTTCCCAGGGTCAYATAGGTCTTCCAGGGCTTAGAGGACCAATTGGACAGCAAGGGCCTCCAGTAAGTGTCTGAAACAATGAGGATTTTCTGTCAGCTGCTGAAAATTCATTTTCATCCTCATACAAAGATTTTTTTTGATTTATTTAATGTTTGTTCTTTCCAAAGGGAGAGCCAGGTGAAATGGGGGAACAAGGACCAAAAGGAGAAAGAGGTTCAAAAGTAAGTAGGAAAARAAGGGAAAATCTGCACTGAATATGAATTTGTAGGCTTTTGCTTATGTTTGAACTTGTATACTTTTGTATGTTCAACCTTTACTTTCTCTAGAAAATAAGAAAATGTAGTGTGTGAATTATAAGGCTGCTTTTAAGAATAAAACATAATTTCTGACTCGTGTTCTGAATGATGATATTGCATTTGTCTTTATCRATGTAACAGAAAGAACAGGGATCTCTGCCACTTGTTCTCATGTCCCATGTCAGGTCTTTTAGAACTAGAACTGACACACATTGATTAAATCCTGCTTAAATCCATATTACTGTCTTCCAATATGATTTGATGCCTTATGCAGATTTGCTACAATATTTTTCTTAAATTCTGAGAAATCTTGTGCCTTGTTCTAAGAAAACTTGTATCTTTTTCTAAGAAAGCAAGGTGTCATGTTGGACACCTGTATAGCAAAAATATCTAAGTCAAAATCAGGTCAAATCTAGGTTCTACGTGTTTCATAGGTTTAGGCTGATTTTTGACTAACTAATTAACAGAAGATTCTTTTTGCTGTATGTTCAATTTCAAATCCGTAAGAACTTATAAAGAATATTCAGGAAGGACTAAGCAAGACTTTCACATCATCCAAGCTGAGATGGAGATATTGTAGAGCCCAGTGCTTCCCGAGGCTCCAGCAGTGTTTGTGGTCGCTTCCAGGAGCACACAAGCGTTATGGCCAGTGTAAATCAAAACATTTATACTTGAAAAGATCTTCAGTGGTTTCACCTTATTGCATGATATGTAATTTTAGCTCATTGCAGTATAGTAATTGTCTACCTTTTGTTTTGAGAATGGTATTAAAGAATAATACAGAAAATCTAGAAAGCCTTTTTTTTTTTTTTTTGCTTGATCTATGCTAACAAATATTATTCTTGCCCCTGCTGCCTGAGTGGTTATGTCTTTGAGAGGTAGAATGTAATTCCTGATTTATGAATGATTTCTAAAGTTAGAGAAATACTTTATATTGTTTCATTCTGTGAAAAAAATCTTATAAACAAAATTCTCTGAAGTGCTTCTGTGCTTTTCTTTGTTGATATTTGGCTTCCTGTCTTCCTTGGTCACTTAGGGGAATGTTATCTGCTATCTATGTCACTCAGTTGTCCATAATTACATATTTCTGGCTCAACTAAGTCCCAAAAGTCTGGTTTACAGTATTTTTCATGTGCATTATAGATAAAAAAAGAACATTCCCTTTTACAGCAATCTAGTTTTCTAGTACCTTTTCCACACGTGTTCAGTACATATACATTGCTTGCTTTTTCTAATTTTCATGATTTTCATTTTCTTTATGAAAGGTGTTGTAAAAGTGTTCTTCCTTACAAAAACTCTATCAGGCAACTGATAGAGTTGAAAATGTCAGCTTTGCAGCAACTAACTTTTTATGACATTTGTTGAAAATGATCTGAAAGCTACGAACTGTCCGTTCAGGAAAGGAAAAATGTATACAAGCCTACCAGAAAATGTATACACTTGTAGTAAAAGTTTCTGCTGTTTCCTGAAATGGAAATAATCTGATCCAAAGCCAGGCAACGTGAACATTCGCCTATAAGGGAACAATTCTCAGCTTTTCTTAGGCGATTTAGTTAAGGATGTTTGTTTATTCCCAAATATTTGTAACTTCTAGGGACCCACAGGGAAGAAAGGCGCTATGGGTGAAGCAGGCAAACCTGGAATTCCTGTAAGTAACAAAATCCTACCATGTATCTTTGTTTTATAACAAAAAAAAAATAATGGTTAAGATCAAGTTTGTCCTATGCCTTGATAACAGAAGGACTATTACGTTCTGTAGACATTTTTCATTATTCCAGTAAAGTTAATATAGATGCAATTTAATTTAACGGAAAGAACATTCCAATTATCTAAGTATGAAAGGAACCCCTGTGAAAATAAGAATAATTTTTGAGAACMTGTTAAATGTTCTCGGCGTCCATGTGTGCGTGACCGGTGCGGCCGGCAGCCTCGCTGGGCCTGCTTTCCTTCGCGCGCCTGCCCCGACCTCGCTCCTGCTCCGSTTAGGCCAGGGAAGCCAGGCTGCATCCGGGGCTCCGTGAGGGAAAAGCGGGAGTGGGAAACAGCGTGTGCTCTGTAAACATAACCAAAGGAGAAATTCATCAGGGCTATTTTAGTCCTCTAATAAATAATACCACACAAGCACAGATTATAAATAACTTTTACTACCTCACATCAAAACATTGCTGGTAACCAGAGAAATACAGCTGCTTACCAGAGCTTGTACCTTCTGGATAGAGTGGAAGAACAGCCTTTTGAGGACAAGCAGACTGTGTGTCTTTGTAAATGCTTGGCTCTCCCCTCTGGAGGACTGGAGAGAGCCTCAGTTGTGCAGAACCACGGAAAAGGCAGAAAGGCAGCACATATGGGCAGGAGAGGARGAGAACACAGCAAAAATGGGACTTGAGGAAATCTCAAAGTACATGACTAGTGCAAGACTGAACTAGAAGCAGTGCAAGTAGAAGCTACAAATGAGGCTAGGATGACACATTTCAGATTCTACATTGCTGCTTTAAAATAAAAATACACCAAGTCTGGCATGTGGAGAGGTCAACCCCATGGCCAGCCCTGGCGCACAGAGGGGTCAGCGAAACCCCTTGTGATTTCAGCCAGGTTTCTTCAGAGCCAGCAGCCCAGCAAGTCTGAGGTCAAGCAATAGCATAAACAAACATATGAACTCAGAGCTCCCTCTGTGAGTACTCATCTGGGTCACAGGGTTTGTTATTATGCAGAGTTAGGAAGTACTGTGACTGAAATCTCATTCTGTGATGGAGGATGTTAAAAATGTCAACAATTTTTTTTTTTTTTTTTTTTTTTTGAATTTTTTTTCAAGGGAAAACCAGGGCCAATAGGGCAAAAAGGAGCAATTGGGTACCCTGGACCAGAAGGCGTTCCTGGGAACCCTGGAAAACCTGGGCTGCCAGGGAAACCTGGCCACAAGGTAAGTTGCCTGCCACATTGTCACTTTCTACATCTTTATGGTTTATAAATTTTCTAAAGTTAAAGTATTTAAACAAAAGGGGCATTCTYAGTTTTCCCAGCATCTTGAATATTGAACCAATTCTTTGTTCTCTTTTGCTATTGATATTCTGAATAGGAGGTAAAGTTAACAGAGAGAAAGTGTGTTGTTGGGATAACTATTTTATTAGCCTACATCGCTGATAATATCTACAGTAGAAGAAAAATGTTCAAGAAAACATGAATATCAYGTTAATGTATGGTTCCTGAACATGAACCAATAGAACCCAATTGATCTTATGTTCTGAGATTATCCCACATTTCMCTTTTTGTCTTTGAATTTGTAGGCTGTGTCTATGTGCCTAGGCAATTTTGAAGCTTCATCCAAAAACAGTGAAAAAGCGTGAGGTATCAGGGACAGAGCAGAGAAGGAGGGAACRTTCCTGGTATCAGATTTATAATCTGTATTGAGCCCTGAGCAAAGAGCAGCTACCAACCTACTTTSTCCTTTCGGAATGGTGTAACAGCTCTGCATTAACCCACCCCAGAGAGAAGGGAGAAAGTTCCTTTAATGATTTTTTTTTCTTCTCAGAAACCTGATTGCATTTATTTAATCTGTAGTATTTCTCAGGGGTTTTAGTTAGATGGCCCAATAATTTTTATAGGTCAAGCTAAATTCTGTGGGAGGAATTCATCAAGATGCAGAATGAGGCACTGTTAGTTTTGAATATCTTGTTGAAAAAGAAAATTGAAGAAGTTTCCCAGAGGGGACAGATGCTCCTTATTCCAAGCTTTAGTTGGTCTTACTGAACTTCATTCAAGTATTCTAAATTCTTTAGAGCTTTTTTAGGAGTATCACCCCAACAAACATTTACATTTTTGGCCTTTTCAATCAAAACATCATCTTTCGTCTCTTAAAAAATGACTTCTGTATTAGCAAAAAATAATAGCGTTATAATTTGTAATGCAGAAAGTTATTTTTTTTCTAGTGGAAAAATAGAACAGAACATTGGCTACAGAAGCTTATCGGACTATAAGTCACAGTACTGTATTCAAAAGACCTGAAAATAACATTTAGTATAAAAAAAATCATGTAACCTTTATTTCTATAAATGCTTAAAGAAATGACATTTGAAAAGAAAAAAATACACGCACTCCATATATACATATGTATGTATTCTATTTTTGCGACTAAAAGACATCATAGAAACAACCATTATGGATGGGACAAATTTCCATTTTATATTTTTAACATGGGAGCTGGCTTAACTCCATGCACTCAGTAATATGTTTTTTCATTATAAATGTTCATTCTTGTTTATGTCTGATCTATGGTACATTTTCATAACAAATATTCTGATTTTTCTTGATGTGGTGAAGCTATTCTTTCATGAATTCCTTTCAAGAATATACAAAGACATGTTAGCATGTCTTATTTATAATTAGGCATGTTGAATTTTGAACGTTGCCAAAAGAGGGGGCTTCCATTTCATGTTTTGTTGTGTTATGTTCCATTGTTATGTTTTGTTATTAAAAAAATACCTTTTTTGGGACAAATGGATACTTTGAATCTGGACTGTATTTTCAGTACATCTCTAGTGAATTAATTGTATATTGTTTGCCTATTTTATCATGCAGTGAAAAAARCATGTTAGATTGTTCTGATGGTAATCAATTATTTTGGATGTGTTAAGGGTAATAAAGGAAACCCAGGAATAACTGGTCTGGCAGGTTATCCTGGAGCTCGAGGTCCCAAGGGATTACCAGGCATGCCAGGGGCCATGGGAGCACCAGGACTAAAGGTACATCAGCGGCATCTTGTTTAAATACGATATTACTGATACCATTTGGACTTCATACTGCAAAAAGTGATTGTGAGACTGCCATGCTATTGCTAATTATGTGAGGATTGATACCRAAACATTGGAAGGGTAACATTACAGCTTGTGCTGACCTCACTTCTGTAAACTCTAAGTAGAAAGTAGAATCCCCATCTATCTGTCCAAATGCTACTTTCAGCTCAAGCAACTATGCAAAAATCTGTTTTTATTTATCAAAGCTTTAGGGCCAAAGGATTTCTACCTTTTTTTTTTAAATTTCTATAACTGAGACCAGACCTGGTAACAAACATATTTGAACATCTGAGCAATTTATTGATGATGAAGTGCTCTACTTTTTCAATGTTAAGCCCCAAGTTTGGGGGCAACAGTTGTCTGGGATGCTCATTTATCATAGGAGTGGATTTTTACTCATTCTGCCCTGTAAGAAGTCTGAGAGTGCACCATTTTCCAGACAGTTCCAGCTACGGACATCAGCATATCCTCAAATTCTATTGMTAATATTAGCTAGACACATTTCAATAGTAAAAAAAGCAAAAAAAAAGAGAATATTATGGAAATAATTTTCAGAATTCAGAGTAGAACTTGTAACTTAGTGTTTTACAGTGTTACTGACCCTTTAGAGCCCCTTAGAACCCATAAATTACTTGAATTAAATTACGCCCCCTTAGAACCCATAAATTACTTGAAAATTGGGAGAAGAAAATACTGTCTCCTTTCTTAGCTTTCCATGAAAATATGTCAGTATAAACTATACTCACTATTTGTAGTGACTTTTTCCCACTGCTCCCAATCTGGATTACACCCCTTGGTGTATACAATGAACTGGAGGAGGTAGTTCCTGTGCAAAAMACTTGCCATCTGAAAGAGAGAATAGAGAAGACAAGGGGAAAAGGATGTCATATGATGCAAAATAAGCACATTAAATTAGAGTGGATCCTCTGTATTGGTCCAAAAGTCCATCTTTGGAGCTGAAGTAAACACCTAGGAAAGAGCTTAAGAGCAAACCAAGCATGAGAGGGTGTGCTCCCAGCCCTAACTTCTTGCACTTCTGCAACCTCCTAAGCTGGCTATGATTTCTATATACTTAACACTCCTGGAGTCTTATATATACTTTCATGACTGTGATAATAATGATAATAAAGTCTATATTATCTTCTTATCCACAGGGTGAGAAAGGGCTTCAGGGTCACCCAGGGAAACGAGGCAAAAGGGGTCTTCCAGGATCACAAGGTGACCAGGGGCCAGCAGGCGACACTGGACTGAAAGGACAGGCTGTACGTAATAGCATCTGTTGACACAAAACTAGTCCAAGAGTTTCCCACATAAAATAATAATGAGGATGCCTGCTTCTGTTACAGGGAGAACATGGAGATCAAGGTTTGATGGGGTTTCAAGGATTCCCAGGCCCGAAAGTATGTGTTTGTTCTTTTCTATTAGATTTTAAGCTATTTACAGAGTGAAATTTGTTAGGAAAGCACAGATTTAATTGGCTTTAACAATAATTTGTTCAAGAACTATCTGAACTACTGGAAAGCCGCAGACAGAGTTTTATACTGCATGTCCAAAGAATGAAGTTCTGGATCAGTGAGCTTGGTATTTTCACTGTTACTGCTCTTAAAAAGTATCTTGCTTGCACTGATTATAAGAGATTAAAAGCAAGTCAAAGCTAATGTTCTTGTCTGACTAAACTATCCCTTTGCATTTTCAGGGTCCTGCAGGTGACAGTGGCTTTGTTGGAATTCTGGGGCCGAAAGGTCCAACAGGCCAAGTCGTAAGTCTTTTGCCAAACTAAAGAAATTTAGAGTGGCTTGCAGGTGGCATATTTCTTTGCATTTAGGGAATTCTGTTTTTCCTGTTAGGGAATTCTGTTTTTCCTGTTTTCAAGGCCAGAAGCCACCTTTTTTTTTTTTTTTTTTTTTTTTTAAAAAAAAAGATCTTTGTACTATTGGGGAATGTGCATCCAGCTTACAGTGTAAAGTGAAAAGATAGAGGGGAGGTTGTAGCACAGAAGGTCTTACTGCAAGACGCTGTTATCTCACTGAAGCCATTGACATCTCAGCGCTTGTGATACATGTTCACYGAGCCATCATCTCATGACCAGAGGCAGTGCTAACAATTTCAGTGGCCTGTACTGACAAGTATTTTCTTTTCCTAAACTTCCCCGTACAAGAGCAACTCTGCAAAAGAGTATTTTTCTCTAAAGGAAATGAAACAATAAAGTAACATTTTGAGCAATACTTTCTGGCAGTATTGTAGAAATACTTGTGGACAATAGTATTGCTCAAGGTATAGTTGCAGGTAGCTCAATACTGATCTTTAGTACAGCGTGCTTAAATATCCACTTTTTTAGTGTATGGACTCATATAGAAGGTGATAGTGGGGCTCTCCAAGCATAAATAATTAATAATTATTAAAAAAAAAATGTTAATTGCATTTCAGTGTGCACTCAGCCTTCAGAAGGACATTGCGGTGATAATTTAGATACGTGCCAGGACTGTAGGCTGAGAAACTTTTTAAACCAGAGCATGTCTTGAGGAATTTTGTCATTTTGAAAACATGGCAGGACTAATAAATTCTTATGTTTATTTATAGGGATACATTGGCCCTGTTGGTCGAGAAGGTGTAACAGGTCCAACTGGCAGGCCTGTAAGTTTCCCATTCTGTTTGTATATTTGGTTATTTCACCCATATCRTTATTTTTGCGATTAGCAACCTTATTTTCCATTTGCAAACAGCAGCTAGCAAGATCGCCTTTATATCATACCATGCTTATGAGCTAACCCATGTGATTCTGTAATAAAAATAAGATGAAAAAGGTAACTGCAATGACCTTTTCCCTAAGTACAGTGTACAGAGTATCTGTCTGGAGGGGCCAGCAGGCAAGTCAAAGTGTGAACACACATCAGATATTCTGACTCAGCTTTGAGATATTTATTGAGAGCGTCCATGCTTGGTTTCAGTGCACTTGAACTTTCATGTGTTGGTGCAGTACCTTTGTTTGACCTAAACTTTCTCCAGACATGCATACTGGATGAACCCAAAGGCCCTGACTGGGGTACTCCAGTCTTTTCCATCAATCTTCCTGTCCCTTCTGATGACCCTCAAAGCTACCCAGGTTCTCTGTGGTGGGGACACTCTGCCTCGGTCCTTGTTTCCATTCCTTGCCTCACACTCTGTGCTGGAAATGGAAGAGTGTCTTGCAAGGGCACCCTGAGACCAGAGTACCTCTCTCACCCATGCGAGAGATTTTTATAAACTTTTCCTACCACCAGAGTTCCGCTCTTGGAATAAGACTTGAATGGAATGAGAATATCTAAAAAGTTGAAATGATGGTTATAAAATARCATAAATATACAGTAAAAATAATAAAAATGAGTACTTACATGTGTACAGGAGAATTCAAAAAGGAAGGGGAAGGGAAAGATTCCTTCTGTAATTAACATAYAGCAGAATTAGAGGCCCAGAACTGCAAATATTTCTACAGATGAACCAAGACTAGAGTATTTCTGTAAGCAGTGTAGTGCTTGCACGTCTTAATTAGTTCACTCCCAGGAGGCTAGAAAGCCTGTTGGATTAACAGTTTCTCTTTCTTACAGGGACCCAGGGGTGAAAAGGGCATACAGGGTGAAATTGTAAGTTGAAACAACTCTTGTGCTTTCATGTTCCTTGGATGTACTTTTGAGTCCTCTGAATGCAGTGTACTGGGCAGTCCAGCTGAGTTCCTGGGAAGCACTAGCCTGGAAAGCTGATGCCATGAGCTGAAGCCTGACCTTTTTCTGGGCAAGTTGTCTCCTGTAGGTACCATGATAGGAGTGTTCTGCCTGGGAATACAGTCCCTGATCATGTAGGGATCATATCTGTCCYGCTTCAGATTTAAACCAACAAAATTCAATATTCTGGGTTCAGCATGGTTTGTGTAAAGAACCACGTTTGTGAGTCTGCATGATCCTGTCTAGGGAGAGGAACAGAATATTATATTAATTCTCTTACATTAATATTTGGTTTACTTTAAAGTGCAGGAGCTACTAAAGCAGCCAATTAGTACTGACTATACAAAAGGCCAGTGTCAATTTACCATATTTACTCCAAATAGCTATCAACTATCATTTTAGTCTTATGACATTATTGCATGTGACAATCATCTGCTTTGCTAGTAACTGGCCCATGTGATCTTGTGCCTGTTACTTTGCCTTTCATCTTTCCCTACTCAGAAACATTTGTTTTCTCTTATCTTACTGTGTTTTGGCTTAAGGTCTGTCTGTGCACAGAGACAGCCAGTTCTGACCTAATTGTCTAATGAAAGATGATAGAAATAAATTAGAAATGCTGAAAATTGCTGTAAGAATTAAGGCTCAGAACTAAGTTTGCTGTAAATATCTCAGGGAACTTTCTGCTTTTGTTCTAATGTTCTGGGGGCAATTTCTGTCTCAGAGTAGGAGTACCACGAGACTTTTGATTCATACTGCTGTTAACCCTTGTAGTTATGTGTTTCTCGTGTGTTCTCACAGTCTATAAAAATTATCAAGATAGAGCTAAAAATGCTCAGACACTTTAAAAAATAAATTTAAAAAAAAAAAAGAAAGGAAAGACAAAATCCAAAACAGTGAGCAAGAAACATTCGTTTCCATAATTGGTGCTGGCGTTTGACAACTGAATCATGAGTTCCTCCCTGAGACTGTCTTCAGAAGTATGTTTAATTTAAAATGATACACGGCAGCATTAGTTTAAACTCTGTAGCCAGGGAGATGTTTTATTTCCAACTATTTTCAGACACAGAGGAGCAAAAATGATTTTCAGCCAGCTGTGTATTCCAAGCTTTGAATTTATTCTTTTAAAATTGATATTGGCATTCTTCCTAGAATCTCAAAGGTTTTAACTTTTCCCATAGCAATTCTACTGCTACTGTTTAACTTACAGTTGTAGTGYGTTGTGGATATAGTGATTATTACTAGAAAGATATGTCATTTTTTCCACTGAAAAACATAGATAGCAGGCCTTTGTGGAACTGCTACAGGGTCTGTCTGATGCAAACAACACTTTAAAAGTAAGTATTAGCTATTATCCTAATTACAATTATACATATTTCACCAGGAGTTCTAGGCTCTCCCTGATATGATAACAGTCTTGCCTTATTCTTGCATGCTGCCAGCTCTGTGAGCCTCTTGTGCTAGTAGGTGTAAGACTAGCAAAGAGTTTTCTTAGTAGCATCCCAAATGGTTGATGACAAAACCCTAAATCCCTGGTGTTTTGTGGTTCTGGGTTGCTCTCCTTTCTCTAATTGCCTTTGATCTAGCTTCAAGTTGTGCCAGGGAATGTTCAGTTTGGGTATTAGGAACAATTTCTACATGGAAAGAGTAGTTAAGCATTGAAACAAGCTGYCCAGGGAAGTGGTGGAGTCACTTAGTGGTGACTTAGTGGTGGAGGCACTTAGGGATGTGGTTTAGCGGCCTGGTGGTGATGGATTTACAGTTGGACTCTTATCTTGAAGATCTTTTCCAACTATTATGATTCAGGTGGGATAGCTACACCCAATCAAACTGACAGGCCTATGATACTCCCTGTGCAACAGTGTGTAAAGATGCTAGGGCAGTTATGACAATCTGATCATTTTTGTCATGGGATTCATCCCCTTATTAATTTTCACAGCATTCATTTTCTCARTACCTAAATATTTTTATATCAAACAGATTTTTGTGCAATTAGCTTCATCAGATTGATAAAATGTTCTATTTGTAGCTTCAGGAAAATGGGAAATATAATGTGAAACAAGAACAGTTTAGAAATCTGTTCTTCTGTCCCTAGCAGTTTAAGTCAAGAATCATTCTGCCCAAGTCAGTGATTACATTAACAGAAAGCTGATGGAAGTCAGAAGATAATGTAAAATGTGTCCTATATTTTTATACCACAACTCTTTCTAATTTGAATTATGAAATGACCAATATACTAACAAAGTCTTAATCTTGAAAATTAGTGTGCACATGTTAGCTTTAAACATGAGTGGTGCTGTTTTTGAGATTGCTTATGTTTTTGAAGTTAAGAATGTGTATCATTGCATGTAAGATCAGGACCATACAGTATTAGAAAAGATTAGAATTTTGGCCTTTGAACTTCTGTACTAGCAATCAAATTAAGTGATTAAAAATTAAAAGAACATACTAAAACTGATTGTTTTATTCTTCATTTTTGTTATTAAGAACTGGAATTGCACTTCTATCACTTAAATTCTAATATGATCAAAGGATAAATTAAGTAGATTTGTAAAAGTAATCCTCTACATTCCATTGGAATATTCTGCAATTAACTTAATGCATGAAATGTGTGATTTAACATTACTCTGTTGTTCTGCAACAAAACAAAGAATATTTGTACGTCTCTRCAAGGTTTTCAACATACTCTGGATARCTTTGTTATATTCAAAAGGTTTGTAAAGGTAATTCATATAGGCCTTTGAAGCTTAAATGCATTTAAGAAATGCAATATGCCTTAAAGAGTTTTACTGCAGTTAAAAAGTAGTATTCAATATTTACCTTTTTCCACATGGCTTTTATTGGCAAGAAGACAGTGAATCAAGACAAATCAAATTCCTTCATTGCAAAATAGCTTGAAAACGTAGGAACAGTGTACTTTTTATATTAAAAAAAAAAAATCCAATTCTATATCGGAAACTGAAACAAACTTGAACTGTCCTTCTCCCAATAATCCTGAAGTTTTWAAATTGTGACATATGCCAAGATGATTGAAATATTAACTAAAGCATGCAGTCATCTGAAAAATCTACTGGAATTTCTAAATCTTGGCATCCAGAACAAAGACACCTATTCATTGGAGAGCAGTGGTTACTTAGGGACGAACTGTTGAAGACATTCTGCATTGCCCGAGTTGGTAATTGCATAGTCAAGTCTTGTGGAAAAAAAAAAATAACGAATGTGGCCTTACAATGTCAAATTCACTTCTCACATTTCTGTTTCACATTCTTTTTTCATTTTATACCGAATATATTTCACTAAGCGTGATGATAGAGTCTAGTAATATATACTCAGAGGCCTGGAAGTATTCTGCAGCAGTCTTACAGTATTTGAGYTCCTGATCTGCTTAACTAAATGTGGATGTTAACTTTCTCAGCTGTCATCCAATAGTAGAGCCCTGTGGAACCCAGTTGATCTGCATCAGCTGGGGCTGTGTTCCAGAGCAGTCACATGGATGTCATCTCTGCAAATTCATCTGTTTTTGGTGTTGTAATAATGAAGAACAATAATAATGATTTATGCCCATTTAATAGCAGTAGGATTCCAAAGGAAATTCCAGGTTTGGCAATGATCACACTCAAATGAGTGAACAGATGCTAGAATCACAGAATGGTTGAGGTTGGAAGGGACCCCTAGAGATCATCTAGTCCAACCCCCCTGCTCCAGCAGGGACACCCAGAGCACGGGRCACAGGGTGGCATCCAGGCGGGTTTTGAAGATCTCCAGAGAAGGAGACTCCAGAGTCTCCCTGGGCAGCCTGTGCCAGTGCTCTGTCACCCTCACAGGAAAGAAGTTCTTCCTCATAGGGAGATGGAATTGYGTATGTTYCRGTTTGTACCCATTACCCCTTGTCCTGTCACTGGCCACCACTGAGAAGACTGGCCCAATTCTCTCTAGATTTTCCCCTGCATATTGATCAGATCCCCCTCTCAGTCTTCTCCAGACTAAACAGGCCATGCTTGTTTAGTCTTTCCTTATATAAGAGATWCTCCAGTCCCTTAATCATCTTTGTTGCTCTCTACTGGACCCTCTCTAGAAGCTCCACGTCCCTCTTATAATGGGGAGCCCAGAACTGCCCYCAATACTCCTGGTTCAGCCTCCCCAGAGCTGAGGAGAAGGGCAGGATCCCCTCCCTTGACCTATTGGCAACATCCTCCTGATYCAGCCAGGATCCCATTGGCATTCTTGGCCACGAGGGCACACTGCTCACTYATGGTTAACTTGGTGTCTACCAGGACTCGCAGGTCCCTCTCCGTGGAGCTGCTCTCCAGCAGGTCAGCCCCTAATCTGTCCTGGTGCCTGGGGTTGTTCCTGCCTCAGGGCAGGACCCTACACTCGCCCTTGTTGAACCTCAGGAGGTTCTTCTCTTGTCCAACTCTCCAGCCTGTCTAGGTCCCTCTGGATGGCAGCACAGCCCTCTGGACTCTCTGCCACTCCGCCCAGCTTGGGATCATCTGCAAACTTGCTCAGGGTGCCCTCTATGTCCTCATCCAAGTCATTGATGAACAAGTTGAAGAGCACTGGGCCCAGTGCTGTCCCTGAGTTATGTCTCCATCTTATTTAAATATTATCAGACCATATTTGTTTAAAATCTGGAAATAGCTTCAGTTGTGACTGTCACCTGTTCATGTCACAGAACATGCCTAGCATGGCTTTGGCCTCAGCACTCAGTCCCTCAATATAGCCCTACTGCTGTAGATGTGGTGCAAGAAATTAAATGATGGCCCCTACTTTTTTTTTTATTTAAATATGTATGATTTTTTTTTTTTTTTTTGCTGTAATGGCAGCTTGAAGCACAGCCTGAAATCAGAAACACATGTAGAAACACACACATCTTGTGAAATCTCATTTAAAGATTAATACTACAAGTATTAATACTGCATACAAATGATTTACATTTGATATTTCTTCTGAACAGATCAATTTAGAACATTTGTTAGCATGCCTGTTGTTTCTCCACTGGCCAGGACTTAGAGGCAAGAGTGCTTTTGCTGGAAAAGTTTGCTGTGCTTGAAAATTGATATAAGCAATACTGCTAAAGAATTTGGCTTTAACTCAGTTATGCTAAAACATTTTACTAATACATAATGCAGATGTTGCCTGTGCATTTCATCCTCTTCCTCCTCTTTCATTGGTATTAAGCTGCTGCTACCTACTCTCCTCTTTTTCCATGTCTTTGTTATTGTTTATGTTGCAGCAGCTCCTAGAGGCTTTGAATATATAGCGGCTGTGGAACATAATGTAGAAAAAAACATCACTATCGCTGCACAGGTGTAAATATTAATGATACATATCTTCTTAATTTGAATCGTTGCTCATGGATAATTCAGAGAGGGAGATGGCCAGTGCCTGTGAGGATCTGTGCCCGACCCCTAGACATCTCTTTTGCTTCCTTCCCTGCTTTAGGTTTAAGGCTGTGTGTTTTAGGCACTCTGAGCTGGGGGAAAGCTTCTCCTTCTCCCACTCTTCCCCACTATATCATCCTACAGCGTAAAATCATGGCCCTTAGGGATAAGGGCGTAATTTAGATAACACAAAGGAAACATGCAGTATTGCTACTCAACAAGGAACATCRTGTGTTCTAGCTGAAGGGTGAGCCTGCATTAAGAGGTAATAAACACTTATTCAGTCAGGCATTTTTTTTATTACCAGCTATAACGTTTTTCTGCTTCTGTCACCTTTCCTACAACATAATTCATATTTGTAACACATAATATTGGCACACTATGAATTAATACTTTGTATGGGGCCTCTGATGTGCTTTAATATCAAAAATAAATGATAAAAAAGTTTTCATATTCAGCCCAACCAACACTTCTCACAGGAATATTCCCACGTGAACAGAACATGGTACTTTTAAGAACAGCAACTAGTGATCAACAGCTTTACTAAGACCTGTGTCACAAACTGTTTTGCTTCATTGTACATGGGGAGCATTTTGTGGTATTTAAAAACAGAGAAGCAGAGACATTCGTCTATAATGGTTCCATCTTATCTCTGTTTCTTCCAGGGCCCTCAGGGACCTCGGGGCCAGCCAGGGCCACCTGTAAGTGCATAAAAAAAAGTGCACAGTTTTCCACTGTGAGCGTATCATGTGCAAATGTGATGCACCTAATAACCTACTTTCTCCAATTTTCTAGGGCCCACCTGGACCAYCAGGACCAAGAGTAAGTTCCCCAAGTACATTGAGTGCAGTACAGACCTTCTTGCTGAAAGCCATCCTCTCCACATGTGTTGCCTCTTCAGTCACTGCAAGTGTAAAGCGAATATGTTACCCAAGGGCCTCCGTCACAACCCTAATACCTTCTGAATGTTTCATTTTACACCAACATTTCCCTTCTACAATGCTGTCGAAACTGTATTAGGCAAAACTCATGAACCTTTRACATGGCTTAGTGCCATCTCACTGTAAAAAGCGTTTTCTGTTGAAACAATTCTGCATTTAAAGAATTGAAAGAAAGCACCAGGAAAATCCTGCGGGATCTTTGGCCCAGATGATCTCCCTATACAAACCTAACTGGATTGTTGCCTTCTAAGGGACTGTGCCAGTTATAGGATGGGGTCAATATCTGAAGGATCCAGAAAGCTGTGATAGTATTCATATCCTATGAACAAATCCTAATAGAGAACAAACTCTAAGACCTATTTGTTCATATGAATAGATTAATTCTTTAAAACAAAAAAACTCAAATCTGTTGTGTAACGTATACACCTTGCAGACAGCGCAGAGAATGGAGATAACCAGGGAACTGGTTTCCTCCTGAGGCTGGTTGCAGGCTAATCTTGGTGGTTCTTCGTGCTCTATGAGGGCGACCCTGCTCTGCAGCAGCTGCTGGCAGCTCATGCAGACCAGGGGGGCTGGCACCCACTCACCCTCTGCTCAAACACCCACCACACGTTTCTTTCTCCTCTGGGCACGAGAGCCATGGCTCTGCTTCCTGGGCACCCAGCAAAGACTTCCCTTCAGGAATGGAGCTTTCAGCTGGCAAGAGACTTGAGACCACGAGTGAGAYGTACACGTATGGTCCAAGTTGTATTTGTGCAACTGTTACAAATATATTTTTRTATTTGTATTTATATGTAAAGCTGTATATTGTACAGCTGTATGGCAGCTACATTGCCATATGCTTTGTTATGCCTTCTCTGGAAAGGAATAAAACACCTTCCCACTAATTTTAATCATTTTTTCTTAACTCTACAGATTAAATAACTGGAGGGAAATAGTTGGTGCACTAGTCTGTTCCTGTTATTCTAGTGTCTTATTTTTTGCTTCCAGGAGTATGATAGTTAAATTTTKTGTGTGTAGGGGGGATCTATTACTAGAAAGGTAATACGGTATTTCTGTATATATGCTTACTTTCTTYGGAAATGGAAGTAAGGATCCCATTTCAAGGGTATGTGTTTACACAGATATTTTTCCCCCTAAATTAATGAGCATATCATCTATATGAATCTGCAACAGTGCACAGCAGATTGCTGCCTGTGTCTTAGAATATTTCTTTTYAATTTATGTTCTAATTTTTATTTTTTCCAGAAACAAATGGACATCAACGCTGCTGTTCAAGCCTTGATCCAGTCAAATGCTGCACTGCAGATGGAGGTAATGTATTTCAATGTATTTATTATTGGCACACAGGGTATACAGTTATAAAATCTTTTTTTAAAGACCAGAACGAGGCCTCTTTACAAAAACTTTATTTAAGATTAGTGATGGATTGCAAATAATCACTATAGAATATAGTTAATTATAGTAAGATATATAAGATGCAATCTAAATGAAGACATAGTCTAAGACCAGACTTCACTGTTCAGAATCTGAACAGTTTCAAGTATRCTTGAAAAATGCACTAATTTTTCCTTTTTTCTTTTTTTTTTCTGTATCCACATTTCTATGCCAACATATCTTAATGATGTATTTGCATGATCTTAACCCGCCTGTAACTTCATTGTACTGATAATTTAATAAAAAATACTAATTTGTTTATTGGAATATCGTGTTGTTACCATGGTTTATATGGCTGATTGCATGCATCATAAACACTTTGCTTCTGTCTGGATCTTCAATGGCCATTTGATTTTTACTGCATGCACTGCTGTTTTGGTATTTCTTTGTGGTAACCCATTTACTAATGGCCTCTGGCAGAGATACCAGAATACTGAAGTAACTTTACTAGATCACAGTACAGAGATATTCAAAACACTGCACTACCTTAGCAATTTGCTGCACAGCATCAAGAACCCCCTTGGCACTCGGGATAATCCAGCCCGCATCTGCAGGGATTTGCTTAACTGTGAACGTAAAGTGTCTGATGGTAAGTGTCCATTTCCATAAAAGCTTGAACATAACTAGACTTTGAAATATTTTGTTTCAAAATGTTATTTCCCACTTCAAATTGTAACAGGTAGGGCTTTTTATCAGATTGTTTTGAAGCATGYGCAGCCATTTTATCTTTATTTAAGATGCACAATACGGATTTTGAAGAGGAAGTGATGTTACCAACCAATATTCATACTCCTCTTTGACTTTGATCTGATTACATCATCTGCCATAACTTTGTGTGGATCGGATTCTTGATTTCTAATGAGAAAAGCGTAAATAATGAGAAAAGCATCTGCCACTGTCAGCTGCATYGACAACCGTTCATATCCAAGGAGACCCTGGATGAATATTTCAAATGATTGTTAGAATGTTTAACGATTAAACTCAGATATAAATGACCTTCTGAGTATTAAGTGTTAACATTAAACAAGCTAATGAAAAAATAGGATATGACTTTAGACATTACAAGGAAATAAATGGCTGTTTCTTGGCATATGTCAGGACTAATCAATGAAGACGAGTCTAATCGGTGAAGATGAGTCTAACCCTCATTAAGACTGTGCACTGCTTAATGCCTCTCYGTCCTTTAGGGCCTCCAAGGTCACTGACCCCATCTCCATTTTACAGAGCATTATACACGCTCATGTAGACTGTACAGCACAGGTTCATGTGCATTTAACCCTAAATTAAAGGGAGCTAAGTTTTGCTATAACTTAGATGCACCCTATTTGTCCTATTTTTCCTTGTGGACCAAAATGTAGAAAGAAGAGAAAGAAAGGATTTTCAAGTTGCTGTGAGAGCATCAGGTTTTCCATCACAATCTTTGCATAGGTAGCCAGTACTGGATGGCTAAGATGATTTAGCTCATTATCTACTATAGCATTGCAGTAGTGGAAACTCTTGTTCCTTCCTTTCATTCCCAGTGAAGCTGTAGTAACAATATATCTGAGACTTGCCAGAAAGTAAATAAATAGACAAATAGCTTAGTAACAACTATATTTGTGGTTTACTTTTTTATCTGGGATTATATACTAATAGGAAAATACTGGATTGACCCAAATATTGGATGTCCTTCTGATGCCATTGAGGTCTTCTGCAACTTCACCGCAGGCGGTCAGACGTGTTTATCACCCGTGTCTGTGACAAAGGTACACGTTGCTGCTTGCTACAACTTTGAACAACTGAATGCTTCTTTATTTAACTTATGTTATATTGAGTGGCAGTTTATTTCTTTTATGTTTATCTCTTTGGGATAGCATGTCAGTATATATTGTGCTAGGGAAATTACAGTTTAGTGGAGATGACGTATATGAATTTTGACTAACTTGAGCATCGATGTTGTTTGTTTACTTAACCTCCATGCTGTTGGAGCTCCTCTTTGCTTTGCTTTATAGTTTTCTGTACAAAGTATAAAACAAGCCAGAAATTCTCCTAAGCTACATTAGTAACTGAGTATAGGAATGCTGAGGTTGCAAAGGGAAGTAGCAAAATAATTTTTGACACTTTTAGATACTGGTAAATGCCTTGTCAGGTGGAAAATAATTTCCTTTATGTCACRTAATCCATACCTCTCTATACATAGGAATAGAGACTTTATTTTTTGTGGAGTTTTACATATCTGTTTATCCTGAAGAGCAACAGTAATAACGTAAAGCATCCTCACACATTCTTAGATTTGAAAGATCCTTGTGTATGATCTGATCTTGCAGGAATTCTTCTTTGGAATAACTAGAAGAACTTTAGACTTGSTGCCTAAAGTATGCTTGTAAACTTCAGGATGTTAATGGGATCAAGGTATTGTCTAAGGACAGCAAATGTTGGGAGCGCCGATAAAAGACTGTTGCTGAAACCACCTTTGTTTGAAAAACATATAATCGTTTGTTTTAGTTTCTGTTTACAGAGTAATGGTATCTGCCCCGCTGTGTCCCAGCAAGTTTGTGAGCATTAGCAAATGTTTATATTTGAGCTTTGAAAATGTCCTATCAAACTTTCTGAGTTTGCAGTGTTGGGTACTACAGAACCTTCTCAAAGAGATAAATCATGCTCTTTGGCATTGATCCCGTATATAAACATGTATCCATGCTCCCATGCCTGAACACCGCGCATACATCTGCCTGTCACTTCATGTTGCCTTGGCCAGCCAGCATAGYCCAGCTGTCAGTCTAACGATGCTTTTCTTCTGGAACTTAGCTGGAGTTTGGCGTTGGAAAGGTGCAGATGAACTTCCTTCATTTACTGAGCTCCGAAGCGACCCACAGCATCACAGTCCACTGTCTGAACACGCCCGTGTGGGGATTGAATGAGGCAGGTGGCCAGAAAACACCGATTAGCTTCAAGGGATGGAACGGTCAAATGTTTAAAGCAAATACGCGACTTGAACCAAAGGTGCTTATGGACGAATGCATGGTAAATACTTTTTAGCATTATTAAGCCCATAATGGAATGAGTGCTTAATAATTATTAATGTTCTGCAAGTAAATAAGCTTTGAGGATATATATTTTTCCTAACATTGTAACGATAGTTTAGATTTTCTTGCTTTGAAGCTTACTACTTATGTCATTCTGCATATGTGTCTGTGTGCAAAATTTTGATATGAAATTCAACATCAGTCYGAATGCAAAAGCTATTACAATAATGCCGAACATCCATGCTTGCTATTAGCATTGGATTCCCTGTAGTTACAGATACTACACGGGGACAGGAGAGAGCCTGGAACAGATCTAAGGAGATCCTCCTCTCGT
The DNA here is from genome assembly GCF_003342845.1 of Nothoprocta perdicaria. Lineage (NCBI taxonomy): Eukaryota > Metazoa > Chordata > Aves > Tinamiformes > Tinamidae > Nothoprocta > Nothoprocta perdicaria. The sequence continues at coordinate 2,689,084 of NW_020455205.1, read as the reverse complement.
TCCCCATGATGATTTCTCAAGGGCCGGCTGAAAGCCTTCGGATGCTTGCAGAGTTCCTGAGCATAGGCTTGCTGTTAAGTTTGGAGRTGAATTTCCCAGGTGATCTGAGAGGCCTTATACCCCCAGCTGGCCTCGGCACCTGCTCTAGCCCCATTTCAGAGCACGCTGAGGAGCTGCTGCTTCATCAAAGCACTGGCATTAGTGCCCGGGAGAAATCGCGTTCGTTAAATGTGCAGTTCCTTTATGAAACAGCGGGAGGAGAATGTTTCTATGTACCCCTGTGGTTCCTTAGGGCCAGTTTCAGTTTGTGTTGTGAGGTTCATTTCTGACACCAAGTTGCTGTTCTGCCTGTGTGTGTTGCAGATCCAGGACGGCAGCTGGCACAAGACGCAGTTCTCTTTTCACGCTCAGGACACTTGTCARCTCCCGGTCGTCCAGGTTCACATGTTCTCTCATCTCAAACCAGGGCAACAGCACTTCGTAGAAAGCGGCGCAGTGTGCTTCCTTTAAGGCTCCCGTGCTGGTATTTACATCACCATAGAGCTGTTGCATCGATTGAACGTTACAAGCACTATCACTGCTATGAAATGGAAGAAATATTTCAGAGTTGGTTACCATGAACCTCAGAAAGTAAAAGACTTCCTCCTAAGGAGAAATGGCATTGAAAAATGTAAAGAAACCAAAAAAAAAAAAAAAAAGACTTCAACATCTTTTTTGATAACGTATTTAATTCTTTTATATTGGTTGGTGCTTTCTTGTATAATTTCCTGGAACTGAGAATTAAATATTTGACCACGGAAGTCTTCAGGACCTCTGGTGCTGCAGTAACGCCAGAGCACTGCAAGCAATGCCTGAGGARAGCTGGAGACACGCAGTCCTGAGGAGCAATACTGGCTAGGGCTCCGAAATGTGCAATATAGCTTGTGTTTGAAACATGAATGAGTTTGAACATGCCACAGTACAATACATCTTCCTTAAGCACAAAGCTGTATTATAGTCCTGGGTGGACACACACATCTTAACAGATGGTTCACTACCTCTTACGTGTTTCTGTCCGCGTTGCCTTGGTGCTCTTCATAACACAAGGTGCTTGTGGCCTTAGCAGAGATAACCTGAGTCCCTTTTTGTCTTTTGGACTGTATGTGCTGGCTACATCAAGATAYGTTTCTGTCATAAAGGTACTTACTATAAATTGTCAGTCACCTACTTCGTTACAACTAAAGCATTATTTATGTGGATTTCTTGTTTAAAGTATTTTTGTGTACTGTTGTGGAAGCAGTATATGCGGCAGAGCATTGTATATGATGCATATAGTCAGAAGAGCTAGCTTTGTAGCCATTGTAAAAAATGTTGTAGAAGAGCCACCTTTTGTAGTTTTGAGGTTTAGACTCTATTACACTTACATTTTTGAATGCCAAAGGCATCTTAAGATGATACAGTGTGTATATATTTTGTAACTTGCTCAAAGTTTTACTACAGCATGTCTTTGGAATGGCTGCTGATAAATTATAATCATTTTATCAACTTAGAAATTCCTTTTTTTTTTACTAGACAATTTTGGTTTACCTRAATTAGGCCTACTATGCCTTAAAAAAAAAAATCAGGAACAGCACCGTTTATGCCGCTGTGTGTTCGCAATCTAAAGTTTACTCCGTATGACAAGATGATGCCAAACYGTACCGGGAAGCAGGGAGCTGTTCAAACACTTTGACCCACAGGAAGTCCCTCATACCAAATTGTAATAAAACGAGCTTTAAAACTAAACATTTGTTTTGGGTTGTGCTGCCTCGTAGTGTGTCGGTCAAGCTCGGGGCTGGGGCGTTTGGGACAGGGGCATTGTTGGCCTTCATGAGGCAGCAGGCCTGCGCCTCCCCTTTCACCTCCTGCACAAGAACCACTTCTGTGCTTGCTGAGGAAGTTTGAGGAAAAAAAAAAAAAAAAGAAAAAGAAAAATTATAGAATGCACCAATTTTCTGCCTGTAATTTTTGCATTTTTATGGCCATCAGCGTCACTTCACGTGTGTTTCCAGTTTGGTTCGGGAGCCGATGTTGTGATAAATAGACTTTAGCAGGAATACCACCCTTTAGAAAACGTTCTGAGTGTATTTTCCCTACTGGCCTTGCACCGTTTTTTGCCAGTACAAGTTTCCACCTTGCTGTCGGTTTCTTAACCCTAACGGCCGGGACAGGCCCCATGGCCGCCCTCCGCCGCGAGGCCGGCCT
>NW_020455205.1:2652277-2685945 GCF_003342845.1 Nothoprocta perdicaria | reverse complement strand
KTGTTTTTTTTGTATCATTTCAGTCTGTTGTGTGTAAAGAAGCATAAGCTTGCGCTGAACTGTAATGGGATCAGGGATAAAACAGCATTTGTTTCTGTAAATGAATTTACTGACTTGAACCTTCTAAGTGGTAAGATTATTCCTTGTGCTTTCTAAAATTCGCTGTATTTAATAGGTTAGCACTACATTTTTTCTTGTTCTTTTTTCTTCAGATTATCGTTTCCTGGAAGATGTAGGAAGGACAGCTGATGCTGCTGCTCGAGATGTTTCAGTGCATAGGCCAACAACAAATAAATTTGTAAGTTTTAGATTAGGAACTACAACTTTTTTCAGTTTCTGTCAGAGCCGCTCATATCTTCACAGCAGAGGAATGAACATGAACTCTGAAGTCTGTGTGGTGACCACCTCAGTGGGAATTCAAAGAAACTAAACCTCATTTCCAAACTTCTGTAATTTTATGTAAGAATTAGTATTGCTGGCTGCATCTGATGCATAGAAGAATAATATCTATGCTCTTAAAATTATTGGTATGACCATTCTTGCTGTTTGATGGCAGGTGTGTTGAGAAATTCTGACTCTTTTCTTACACCTTCACRTTTTCTTTAAGTCCAGTATTCCCATGTAAGGGGCGGGTGTTGTAGTTGCCTAAAAACTACTGCGTGCTTTGACATGTATGAGATGAGGGCAAATAGAACTCTGTAATGAATAAATCATTCCTTCATAAGGGAACAAAGAAGCAAAAGCCAACCTGCTGTGGATAGGAAGGGATTTTGATTGAAACTTCRAACTGTTTGAATCATTAAAGATGGTGTTTTCTGAAAAATCCTGTGACAAAACTGAGAAGAGCAAGATGAGGAAAGGGAGAAAAAATTAACTCTAACATCCTTTAACTCATTGATAAATCATAAAAGCTCATTGATATGTCCAAAAAAGAGAGTTGTTTTCCACTGTAAATGTAGTATTGAACTGTTCAGCTGGAGAGAATTCATGCTGATGTTTTACTGCAAAGTAAATTCACAGGGCTCCAACTTTCTGCTTAGGCTGAAATCACACGCTGTGTCTCTGTGTACTTGATAGGGGATGTTGTGGGAATGCGTGCACTGAAGATGAGATGCCACAGAGGTAGCAGCTTTTAGCCTTTGGTACTAGGCACATTTATAGAATTATACTCTTTCTGCCACCTTCAATTCCAGTTTTGTCCAAGTGGATGGAATGGTGCTTGTCCATCCCTTCTGCTAGCTGGGTTACAGTCCCAAAGCAGCTCCATGGATGGTGGTGCATCCGCAGTGGCTGTGTGTGGCTTTCGTGATATGCCTAAGCACTAAAAAGAGCTCAGATATGATGTATTTTAACCCTGGGAAAGCTTTACCTCAGAGTTTCCTCTCTTAACATTTTTTTCATCATGACTGAACAGAAAGTAAAAGGCCATACTAAATGTGGCCTTTTCTATAACTTTCCCAAAATTCCCTTGGAATGACTCTTTTTTTTTTGTTTAACTTTTGATTATGTTGTTAATTTTCAAAATTTTTTTTTTTTTTTTTTTTGTTAGATAAATTACCTGAGAAATAGAGCTCGGAGACATAATATCAACCTGAAAACTCTTCCCATTGGATTTACAAAAAGGAAAGAGAATTCAACCATCTTCAATAAGAAGTGAGTCTCTGGTCAGCTGCAGTCAGCAGTATTTGGTGTCACGGAGCAGATGACAAGGAGGGTCTGGATCCGTCCTGGGGCTGGGATCTGAGCGGGCCTGAGTGTCCAGCCGCCAGGTGTCGCTCCCTGACAAATTAACCACTGAGGTGGGAAAGCTGCCGCGGATGYTCTTGCACCTTTTCTTTTGAGAAAGCCAGATTTCTTGTTCTTTGCAGGTATTTTATTCTTGTCAGAACRTAAGGGATGGAAGAGGTTTAGAAATATGACTTTTAAAGCTCATACTTTACCGCTTCTGGCTGCCATAGAGGAAAAYGTGAAAAAATTCATGTGATGAATGGAAATCTAGGATGTTTTCTCCTCTCTTTACCCCAAATTATGCATGCATGAGGCTTTCTCCTTTCTTTAGGAAAGACCAGAGGATAGCCCCAAGCCTTGCTGGTGCCGCCACATAAGCAGAGGTTGTCTGCTTCTGAGTTTTTTTTTCTTGGCTTCATGCCCTACCCTCTATAGATACCTTAGCAGCACAAGACCAGCACAAGGTAACTGAAGCTTTGAGCTGAGCTTAACTTTTCTGGAAAATCTCCGAGATGTCAYGGATACCTGACACAACCTAAACATCCATAGGAATACAGAGTAAAAGAGTAGTCAAAGAGTTAGAGCAAGTGTAAAGAGCTCAGGCGTTCTTGGAGGACAGAAGAATAGAACAGGCAAAGAGAGTTTTTGGTCCTTCTTGGTAGGATTCTGGACATAGTACAATCCTCTGTGACAGAAATTTGCCTTGACGTAGCATGTTTTTCAGGTTTTGTTCTCTGGCAAATCTTTTTAGAGTATGTAGTGAAAGAGAGCTTTTATTTGGGGTGAATTAGTCTTTGAGCGGATTACGCATTCATGTGTTGTTTTTTCTAAGAGAAGCAGAGTTAAATCTCTGGGGCGAGGAAGGTGACTTATTGGCAAATACTCAAGGAAGTATTTTACTGCCTGGGAAAATACCTTACTTTTTTCCTCAATAAAAACAGTTGTTTCTTGAAAGTGTTAGCCTATAAGGGACTTTCAGGTCCCATCATAAAGGACTTGGTCATGTTTTCCATTCTTAAGAGGACAGGAAAGTAACCATCTGTTTCCTGCAAATGTGGTTCAAGGCTACAGAGCATGTTCTATAGTYACTACAAAAAGTAGATGCTTAGAAGTGGAGTAGAATATCACTGTAATATGTGCTTTTGTCTTGACAAGAGAGGAGGAAAAAAAAAAAAAARAARAAAGCCTGTCCTGAATTATTGCAGTACTCTCTTCAGTCTATAGTGGAATAAACCATATTGGGGCTAAAAAGCTGAAATATACTTCCTTTAAGGCAAAGAAGAAGTGTACTTGGTGATAGTGTTAGAACATCTTCCTGCTGGAAGGTTGTTTCTTCAGCTGCTAAATTCTCAGCGCTTCRTTAGATTGTATTGACGTTTGCTAAGTGTCCTACAGGTCAAAATTAGATGTTTGGACATCTTGAAAAAACAGGTGCTGGAGACAGTTMCCCCAACCACACATATCCCATCCCTTTCCTTAATATTGATAGATCCAGCCATTGCTGGGATCAGTCATTTTGTTACGGACCCGCAAGTAGCTTTTGTTCCTAAACATTATCAAAATTCCCCTGCTGTAGGGTGAGCAGTTCTGAGCTGATTCAGGGAAGAGTTTGGCTCTTGGGTCAGATACAGGCTCATCGTTTGAAATGAGGTGCCGTTKCCCACATTAAGAGTAGCATTTTTATTTGATTTGGCTGATAAAGGATATGCAATAACCACTGAACTCCCTGCACCTTCCTGTGTTCAGGTTTATGCTTTTGCATAAGAGGAAACAATCCTTGCTACAATGTGCCTTTGTTCCTTTTTAAGAAGGGAAGTATAACCTGAATATAGCAGGAAGTCCTTTTTCCCTTGGTCTTTTTTTTGTGTGGTCTTCCAGTGGCACTTTTCAGTTGGATAAGTTCTGAACCAGCTCACCGCAAAGCTTAAGCTACAGATTTAACAGCTTAAATTTGTCCGAGTACAGACTGTTGCAGTCCTGTTTCCTCTCTTGTGCTAATGCTGTTACTCGTGCAGCGTGGACTCAATTCACTGAATTAGATAAAAGCTAAGTGCTTTTTTTTTTAATTTGGTACCTTTTTCCTTCTTCTGTTATGTGGATGCCTGAGGAATCAAACCTTAGGTTTGGCTGAACCGCCACTACACTATCAACCGTTCAGCACTTATCCCATGGGACTTCATGATGCCCATTCCCCCTTTAACTCTCATACTCACCAAAAAGTTAGGCTGTGCAAAGTAGCTTTGTGCAAGGGAGCGCTTTGCACAGCCTAACTTGCCCAGGCTCTGGTGTGCCTGCCCTTCTGCACAGCTGAGCCCCTGCTCCTGCTTTTTGCCAGTGAGGATTTGTGCAGAGACTGCTCCCGAGATGGGAAGCTGCTCCACATATGTGCACAGAAAGCTGGGAACAGTCTTTCCTGATGTCCTCTTCACGCTGTCCGTGTGAGCCAAGCCATTAGGCCACACAAGGCAGGAATGAGAGTAATCCAAGAGTAGGAAGTACAAGATGTATTCTTGTGTCATCCCCTGCCCTGCCAGCTCTGGAGGACAGATCAGGGGTTGTTTGGATGAATTAAGCAGACTCTTCATTTCCTGGTTTTGGATAGTTTGTTTGCTACATTCAGTATTGTGAAAGCATACGTGCCAATGCTAGGTAACATTAGGTTTGGACTAATACGTGCCAGTGCTAGGTAACACTAGGTTTGGACTAATTTATTATCTTGGGAATGTAGCTAATTAATGCAGGGGCAAATAGAAAATGAGTCTGAGCGCAGTTTATAGTGAGCTCATACCAAGGAGACATGAGATTTAGAGGTGATGCTTTGGACATCTGTTCACAACATTTCTGGTGCGCTGCTTCGAGCGTGTTGCCTGTGGCATCCCATTTCCCAGTGCAGCTGATAGTTCCCCTCCTGGAAGCGCATTACCATAGATTTGGGATGTGCTGCTGGCAGAGGGAGCCTTTGGGAAGGGGATGACAAGTTGGGGAGACCCAGGAGCAGAGCAAACAGCGGCACTGGGCGCCCTGCTGCAACCTGGAGGTGTTGGATCACATTGTCTGCACGGGGAGAGAGGGAGAGGGACCCATTCCCTTTATCTCTGGCCTTTGATGTAGGAGCAGCCTAGGAGCAGCATCATGTGAACGACCATTAGTGTTATGGAGGTTACCTCACGGAGCCCTTAAAAATCCCCAAACAAATCTTTATCCTCAACTAGATTAATATAATTTAAATAAATTGAAGTGTTGCTGGTATTTAAAATTTACTCAGGAGTTATTTGAGCTGAATTTTGGGCTAACGTTATCCTGTTACACCTATTAAATCCGTGAGAGTTGGGTCCCGGGGTGTTTCGGTAGGTCTGCAGCTTTTCAGGAGATGAGCGCTTGCATAGAGCTCCAGAGCTGAAACCTTTCTTAACAGCTGAAATGTTTAACTCYCGTAGCAAAAGTGTGGAAACTTGCAGAATTTAAACAGGACAGGAGTTTCATTCTTTTAAGATAACTATGGTTTGGGTGACTCGGCCTTGGCAGTGTCCCTTTGATTTATGAAGGACTCTCGGTTCAAGTCCAACATGTTTAATTATTGCGGCACATATGGTTAATAAGACTTGCTGCTGCTGTGAGGCCCCTTGGTAGAAGAGCGTAAGTGTTACAAGGGAAATGCACTCTAGTTTCTTCATGGATTCTCTTGCTGTTTACTGTAACTAGGAAACATTTCAGCTCTCAGTAGAAATAATTTGGTTTTACTGTTTATACATCAAATTTCAGTTAGGAATTAGTTTAATGAAGCCTTAACTAAGTGGGAGCATCCTCTTGTGTGTGCTGCTGATGGAAGCTACAAAACTAATTATGAGCTTATTTATGAAATCAAACCAGTACATGTTCTCATATATTAATGGGGCTTTTTTTTTGTTGTTTTCACAAGGGAATCTAGTCGCTTGCTGAATATTCATTGGTTAAGAAAGTTAAGAAAGACAATAGTATTCAAAGGAGTAGATGCTGAATAGCTGGTATTTAAGTTAAAATTCAGTGCTCYAGATAAGAGTTCAGAATTTTATCGAAGTTAGAGGATTCTTCATTAAACTTCTGTATTTCCTGTTATTTCAAAATAACATAAAAATACTACACTATTTGTCTATGCTTTGATGTAAGGTAATCTCATACACTCTTTTTTCTTTAAAACCAACTCTTTTTTTTTAGAGGGTTAGTTGCTAAGTAGAAGCAAAATGGGCAGTGAATAACTGTCTTTCACAGGCTGAGCCTAAGTATTTTTGCAGAGCCAGAATTGCAGTTGGTATCTTCCGATGCGATGAATTTAGAACTTTGAGTCAGATTCTTTATTTAAAAGAAATACACAGAAATAGAAGGACTTCTACAGCAATCTGGGCAAAATTGTATCAAAGGAAACCTAGATTGGAAAGTTTAGCTCTTAAGTGATATTTCATAAATGTTTTGAGAAACAGTCAGTCATAAATCCTTCTAAAATTCCTCCAAGGGCTTTATCTGCACCTTCTGGTCCCTGAGTGCTCTGTCAATCTCTCCCCTTACTTCCTAGCAGCTGCACTGCCTGTGCCCACAGCACTCAGAGCATCTGCCTAGGTACTGCATTAACTGTAAAAGGCAGTGAGAATCTTTGCAGTTCTTCAGAAAACCAGCAGAAGTTGGYAGCTGCTGTGTATATTTCTTCTACCTTTGTAGCATGAAAAATATTTTCAGTTGTTGCTATCAAAAATAAATAAATAGATAAATAAACTTACGTGGAGCTCTGTGAAGTGACTGGTGAAGGGACACAAATACCGAAAATATTTGAGGCGGGAAATTTTAAGAGAAATGAAAGGGAGATGCATACTTTGATTTAGAAGAACAGTAATTGTAAAACAGTCTGTTTAGATCATAATTTGTAGCTACATCTCATGTGGGAGCAGAGGCCCTTGGCTTTTCTTTCTCTTGACRGGCTTCCACACTTCTGAGGTAGCCAAAATAGGATGTGAAGGCAGGCGGTGCAGGGATGGGCTCCTGGTGACATCTGTGACGTGCTGCAGCTCTCCCAGATCCCTGCTGTTTGGTAGCTTTGTAGTCAGTGCCTCGGTATCCAAGAAAACCATGGAGTGGCATTCCATGGCAGCTTAATGGCATGGAACGCGTTAAGCTCCGGGCTGTTACTCAACTTCAGATGACTTGCTCAATTAAGCCTTTTCTTGTAGAAAATGAACATAGGACATGTCAATTATAGTCAAAGGAAATACTRCCCTAGTGAGCCATAATGGAAAATGAAGTCAGTGAAATCTGGAGCCAGGACATCTAATTTTAATCTGAACTTTTTGTGAAGCAACTTTGACATATACAGTTAGCATCAAGTTTTCTAACTGTGCAGAAGTCACTGATRGTGAGGAATGTGTCGTTACAATAAYAGGCATCCAGCAGATTGTTATAAATCTTCCTTAGAGAAATTCACTTTATATAAGTCTTGCTTTTTTTCAAGACTTTATTTTGCAGTGGAGCATATGAGGCTATACCACTTCAAAGTTTGTTTTTTCCTTGCCTTTTTCTGCACAGTTCTTACTCTATCTTAGCTCTTTCTTTCTGCTGTTTACTTTCAGACAAGAACATRTTGAAGAGAAATGAAATAAATTAACCCAATTTACATATTAACGTGATGAAAAACCAACACTTCATTTTTTCTGCAGTGTTAACCTTTTGACAAGAAATGACATTTTTAGCTTGCATCTTCAAACTTCCCTGCTTTGTAGACTTTTCCAAGCACTAATCCATAGGCTAAGTTGTGCCTGGAAGGGGTAGGGAGGGTGAAAGCCTAAAAAGATGCCTCCAAGCTGGTGATACAGCTGCAGAGCTGGAGCAGCACTGCCTCGGGGAGCTGGGCTCGCCTGGGACATCAGGCACTGTCATGGGGCTGCTGTTTCTACAGATACATAAGGGGTACTGAGACACGGCAAGCTCAGTTGTGGGCTCTTTGGTAAGGRAATGTTTATTTACTCGGTAAGTGCACTTTGTGAAGTGTTAACATTAAAAAGTGGTGTCACAGTTAACTGAACTTAGCAACCAGTTTGTTGTATGATGTTTTCCAGTGCCCGCTACTGGATGCACGCAGTTTTTCCCTGTAGCCAACGTGTCCCTGCTGGATAATGTTTCATCTGCCTGATAAGCAAATTAAGCAGCATGTTGGGACAGCAGCATTTTATTTTTAATGGTAGTACAAAGAACTTTGCAAAACTGTTTCAGATTACCCTGGATATAATGATTCATAGGTGTTACAGATTGAAAAGTGGTACCATAATAAATTCCCACACTTGAGACAGATCTCTAGCTCTTGCCTTCTAAATGATATTAGTTTCTTCTGCCTTTCCCCTAATCTTAATTGTCAGTCTTTGTTACATGACTGTAGAATTCTGAGCCCAAGTAGGCTGCCATGATAGATAGTGCTTTCTCTTAAGAGAGCTCTTTTAAAAAAGAGGTTGTTATTTTCACTTAGATTGTGGGAAATTGAAGCAATGAGAAAAGTAGCTTGTCTGAAGCCAGTCAACAGCAACCTTAGCAGGTTTTCTGCAGAAAAGTGACAAAGCTGGGGGGAGTTTCCTGATCTAGGAAAGTATCTTCTAGGCAAAACAGTGCAATGGTAGGTTATGGAAAGCTACCAATCACATTTTAGTAGTTTTTATTCCGAGTTATTAGTCACGCTAGCTGGAAGGAGAGGATCCTACCAYGAGTGAACTGAAGAGGTTTGTGAGGGGCACATGAGATGAATTCTTATCTCTACAACAAGCTTTCTGTGTGATTTTCTGTAAAACCTTGAACGTCTCTGACTGCCATTATCCCTGTTTTGTCCAAATGTAGCTCCCTGTGCACACGCACACCTCCCTTTCCTGTTGAGGTGACCACTGCCTGGAAAGATTGGCCTGTTATGTTGTGTAGAACCAGGCCATGGCTGCACCTCTGACTATGATCATAGCAGTGGCTTGGCAACCTGTCCAAGTGGTGTGCCAAAAAGCATTTCCCTTTTCTCAAATTAAAGGGCAACTGTGCATACAGTTACTCGGCTGGGAGACGCTTGATCTTAAAAGTGAAATGTTGCTGATCAGTTGGTTTGGTGATATCTTGCCTGCATTTGTAAGGAAGAGGTTTTTTGCCTTCTGAGGACACCAAACTCATCAGAAGCTGGGGACTGCTGCCTCGTTCAAGGTGCCTCTCACMGGTTCCTTGCCTGCCCCTTTTACTCAAAAATACCATTCGAAATGTGTCACTCTGTGTTGTCTTTTCCATATCTGTTATAGGCTACCAAGCTATATCATGGAAAAAAACACAAGTAATTGTAACCAGCTCACATTACTACAGTATTAAAAGTATGCATTTCTTTTTCTTTTCAGGGAGCAGAAGTTCTATTGGCATTTGAAGCTGATGTTCCCTCACAGTCATGCTGAATACACATTAAAAAGGTATAGAGCTTGAAAAACAGAATTTTATAAAGTTTAAATTAGTCTGCTAGAATTAAACTGCAAAATATTTTGATGTGTATGTTTACCTTCATACAAGATAAACTCAAATATTTCTGTCTTTATTAAAGAAGCATTTAAGTTTACATTATTTGAAGGTCTCCAGTTCTTTTTTGTTTGAAAAGTGGAAGAAATTTTATTCTCAGATTGAGGATCTTTACAAAGTGTTTGATTACTAGCCTTATGTAAATAGAGCCGCCTGTGTGTGATTATGGTCATATTCTTACACCTAAGATGCTCTGTCTTCATGGAGCAGATGTTCAACCAGATTTCCATCTTCACCATCACAGTGAAGCTGGRCTTCACATAGGGTGCAGTGGTTGCATAGTTGCCTTTGTAGGAAAGCCACAAACAAACAAAACAACCCTTCTATTAGCAGTTTTTTTCTGTCCTTTTTTTCCTCCTCATAAATTTTCCTAGCCTGAAGGGGAATGAGGAGTTGGCCTTGCCTACTGCTAGGGCTGTAGGAACAGCATGTTTCTGCTGTGGAGTTAGAAACAGAGATAGGCATCTGTTTACTCCCTGTGGATGCTAATGAAGTCCCAGTGTTGAAACTGAGGCAGAGCTGTCAGTTACCTGGGCTGTATTGATACACGCTTAAAATCCTCCCACAAGCTACTTTGTCGTGCAAACTGCAAGGGGCAGACATGTAGCTTCCTCCATATGACTCAGATAATAGCTTCTTGTGTACATGATGCACTATATCTTATGAGTTTGATTTTTATCTTTGATGAAAGGGTGCCAGAGGATAAAACACTCACTGATATCCTTAAGCCCTATATTGATCCAGTGGAGTCAGATCCTGTCATTTGTCAAAGGTATGTATTTGRAGAACTTTTTTTTTTTTTTTTGASACATTTGTCTAATTCACTAATAAAAGAACAGAATATTTCTGAAGAGATCAGTTAAACTCGTTTTAACTTCAGTATGTTAAATTGAGTTCCCAGACAGCGGTATATTCTTAATTCCTGAAATGGAAGTCATCCTAACATTCACTAATGAAGCCTTTGAATAGACACCAGATTTAAGCAGGAGAAGTTTAAGAAATTGATCCTGGCAGAAAGGTCAAATAAAGCAACTCAAACTCTAGAAATTRTAACCAAAATTAACCACAGTGGTGGCAGTAAACCATTCGTTTTGGAAGAAGTAGAAAGGCTGGCAATCACAGCCCTAATTTATAGTAGATCTTTAACATATAGCAAATGATTGTKTTTTTAATGAACAAATACTCTTTTTTGATTCTTGACATGCAAAATGTATCCATCCCTTGCTCATAATAAGGAGAAGTCTGAGGTATACAACTTTCTTAAGGTCTCCTGCATTTTTTTTTTTCAGATTAAAAATTTATACAATGTCTCCTCACTCAGATGTACAAATTTTAATGAAAATAGAAAACAGAAGACAGAACTCCACCAGGTAAGATTCACCTTTAGCTAATGTGATTGCTAGTTAAATCCAGGTTTTAAAATTTGGGATGTTCTTCCTTGTCTTTAATTCAGAAGATAAAGTTTACGTAATCTCTTGGATTAAGTTTCAGTGAGTTATGTGTAACCATTTAAAAAAAAAAAAAGATGAAAAGGTTATTTCTTTGTCTTTTAATATGTAAGCATGGAAGTTTCTGTGAAGCTGCTGTGAGCAGTAGGCTCAAGTGGCTTGTGCCTGGGCAGCGTCAGGCCCTAAGGGCGCTCCCAGCCACGCTGGTGTAGGTGCGTGGTGTAACCCCTTGGTGTTAAATACTGGGGGACTGTATTGACCAGCAGCAACGTGGGCATCCGCTCCCTTCTGCAGGTTTTGCAAGTTGAAGTGACAGCTGAGGACAGTTACCTTTTTAAAATGCTGCAGCCAAGTTACTTGCTTACCAACACACAATCACCGCATCTAAAAATAATGCATTTTTTTCAGTGATGCTAATTTATCACTCTGAATGCAGGCTTCCAAGTTCCCAGGATTCTGACTCCTCAAGAACAGCTTTGTTTCTATAAGAGATATAATCTTACATTTCAAAATTCAACTTAAAAACAAAACGTTCGTGTTCTAAATACCATTTTGAATGCTCCACCCTGTTGTCATTGTTACAGAAAAGGATATGTACTAGCCTTAATATCATAGCTTATTGTGGTTGACCAGTGATTCCTAGTTAGTATTCTTAAAGTACATTCTTTTCTTCAAATGTAACAAATGTAAAAATTGTGTTTCCCTGAAGCATGGGATATTCTTTCTAAGGAAAAAAATAATAGATATGTTAGAAGAATTCCTGTTGTAGATGGATTTCCTATTTGTGTCGGATTTCATTTTGTAGTAACTGCTTTACGGAAATGTGTGTAATTTGCTTCAGAACAGTTTTGACTTGTCTTTTTGCAGTTATTTGAAATATGAGTATAAAATTTGCCTTCAGAGAATTGTCAGCTCTAAGCCTTTTGTTTTGGGGTAAGATGTCTGGGCTGCTTTCCATTCATTTCAAAATGGCCATGTTCTGCATGCTTAGTAGAGCTGTTTCACTCCCCACACACTCATTCCATCCCCAGGCTGTATGTTTGAGAACACAATCTATATAATATGGCTTTTACATGGCTGTGTGTAACGTTTGGAAGAACCAGGTGTTGCAAATAAATGAAAAATGCTGATATTGTTCGCTACCCTGAAAAGTTCAGTGTGGAACTGAACTTCAGCTGTGCAAGGACCAGGATGTCTATAATGCACAATATAATATATAATGTGTATAATATACACATTATATTATATTATATAGCACATATATAATATATATGTATATTATGCACAATATAATATATAATGTAAAGGAGCCCTTTTAGAGCTCAGGCTGATGAAATGAGAGCAGGAACAATTTCCTATTTGAATGTATTTTAAAGATCAACTTTTTCTCTTTTCATTAGAGTAATAAACTGCATGCAAGGCTTGGGACAGCAGCCAAAGTGGTGTCTGAGTGGGCAATCTCTTGTGCACATCAGTTTCTTTTGTTATTTAACCACTTTCATTTTCTGAAATGGGTATAATGCTTCCTTAGTTCACAGACTTGTTGAGAGAGGATTGTTGTTATGAAAGTTTTTAGAAGAACCTCACACGTTGCACTACATTGAAAGAAAGCAAGTATCTTTAAGTGGGAGCCCCACCTTGTATTCACAGTGAGCTGTGCTGATTGATCTGACTGTGTCCTCAATACCCAAGCGATGGGAATCAGTATTTATCTCAACTAAGGTGARGCATAAAAAGAACAGTAGAAAGTTTTAAACAGAGAATATTTTCATTGAAAAGTGTGACTCCTCACATGGAAATTCTGCTCCCCGGCGTTAGTGGAGCAGCCCCAGCTGTGGCCGTGCAGATGGGTCAAGGAGCGGCACCCTGACCGAAAATTGCAGCCTGCAGAGGAAAAGCGGGGCTCGTTCGAGGCGGCTGCGCCAGGAGGACAGCACCTGTGTCCCCAGCCCCGGCCTCGCGCCAGCAGGCCCTGCCGGGGCCTCTGTGCTGGTCGTGGCGAGGGCTCTGTGCAGGAATTTGGGCTTTTCACTGTAGTCACTTTGCAATTTGGCAGGAGAAATCGCGTCTCCATCTCTCTGCGTTTTGGCCTCTCCRAGCTGCAGTCCCTGCTCTCGGCCACCTCATCCTGCCAGACTTTTAGGTTTACTGTTCCTGCAGTCTGGCAGAATCCTCTTCTGCCGCTTGGTGGGCAGCTTGGTATTGCCTACCAGTACACATAAGGCTCCGGTGCTCTTCTGCTTCCAGAGCCTTGGCTGGGYCTGCCACAAAAATTATTTCTCCAGCAGTGCTAGACACTAGGAAGAATTTAAGGATGTAAGTAGTTGAATCAGATGTTGTTTTAGGCTTAGCAGAACCTTTTGAGAAAAATACTTTTCATAGTTACAATTACGTATCATTGAGGTTGTGTGGTGCTGTTCCAGCGAACCTCTAAGCAGGATTTTTATGGGTTATGAAATGTTAGGCTTCTAGTTTCAAGATAACCATTTTACAGAAGGATTTTAGTATTTCCTGCAAATGTTTATAAACCAGGAGCTTGTGGCTTAGTTTTGGCTGTTTTCTATGTTTCACAGCAAACAACCATTTTAATCCAGAGGTCTTTTGCAGAATGCCTTAAGTTTTATTTTGTTTGTTATTTTTTCCTTCAGAAATATAATTTAACCATCTAATACACATTTCTGCTTCTTCATTTGATGTCTGCAGACCCTTAAAAGGCAGCTGGATAAATCCATTATATCTAATGCCTAGGTACAATGGATACTGCATGGGCACAGTGGAGAGCTGCTAAGCAGTGTGGTGCTTGCTYTCTTCGTGCTAATTGTCTCTCGTGATCAGTGGTGACGGTTCTTGGAGAAAACTTTCTCTTCTGTAACAAGCTCTTATTTCTGTTTCCTCAATCCTTCTCCTGACCAGTGTCCTGTCTGGGCTAAAACTGGCTGGTCAGGATTGCTTGCGGAATGAGTTGGTAGAGCTCCACAGCTACTCGGAGTGACGGTGATGGAGGAACCCAAAGCCTCCTTAATCTCTGCCCATGTCACCTCCACCCTGGCCGTGGCCTAATACTGCGTGTCACAATGGTTACACTGCTTGACAGTCTTCTCACTTAACTGTCCTTTGCTTTATTAGGAATCTTAGGAAGGAGGCTTTAAAAACACAAATGTTGCACAACTTTCTTCTTTCTTTAAAACCTCAGTTTGGAAAGAATCTGCCTTTGAATGGGTTGTTATAATAGTTTTCCGTTTGGTGGTACTTGCCTCTATCACCTGTTATGCAATATTCGGTTGGTGTCCATTCTCTCCTCAACTGAAACCATTCCAAGAAAGGTTTAACTGCTGCCTCCTGGATGATTTTTGCAGTCTACATTCTTTTACAGAGTAGTCTTTTCTTTCTTCAGAATAAATTAATGTCCTTACTGTCTTCAGTCCTTTATTTGGGATGCCTTCAAAGTGACTTCATATGGTAAGAGTATTGCTTTTTCCACTAAGGAAAGGAAAGATGCAATTGCCAAATTATACAATCTGGTTTAAGAAGTACACCTTCTCCTTTTCCTGCGAATTGCCTTATTAGGCTTTGTTTAAAAACAAAACAAAAAAAAAAAAAAAAGGAAGAATTCCAGGAACATACTCTTGATATTTGTTGTAGTTAAATTAATGGATAGATTTTTTCAGAACTGAAAATATTTGATGGAATATTTACTAGCTCATTCTTATCATATAAGGTGATTGGATTTTTAAAGAAAGAGTAATAGCAACAGAGTTGTTTCACAGTAAGCTTTTTTTTTTTTAACCTAGAGTACAATTAAGTAAATCATAACAAAATTAAACCATGCAACTGGAAGATCTGTTTTGCTGCATTTAGTAACAATGTGTATGACACCAGTTTAGATAGCTGCCCATCTCTGACCAGATTAGTTTAATGGAATTAAAAAATGGAACTTAAATATCTCATACATAAATGGAATCTTAAATATCAGTGTTAGCTCTTTTTTGCATGCTTTTTTTTTTTTTTTTTTTTTCCTTTGGCTGTTAGTGTGTTTGGAGTGACCTGGGAACCCTGTTTCAGAATAAGTTATTACAAAGTGCTTTGGAGCTCTTGAAGCTTTGAAGATACCAGTAGGCTCTGATTGAATGCTTAAGTACTTGGAAAATTTGACCTTGTTGGTGCTAAAAGCCTGGAAAGGGCCCTRCAGTCAGTGAGACATCTCCTTCAAGGCACCTGGCAACACCTCTATATCCTATAGTGTATCCTACACTATATCCTGTAGTTTTGCAGAGGTCAAACCCTCCAGCAATGTTGAGCGTATGAATTTGGTTGCAGCATTGGCCCTTATATTGGTGGTACTGGTGCAGTTCATGCTTCAGTTACTGAGAAAGCCAAAAATATGAAAACAGTTGCAACATCAAAGGACTCCTTGCTCTCTGCGGTGACGTTGRCTAATACATGTGAGAACACTGGCTTGTTTGCCACAGGAATTAGTTTGTTTGCCACTTAATTCTTGTGGGCTGCAGGAAGAAAATCTGCTAAGCAAGTATCAGAGGTCCTTCTGTATTAAATGCCACTGCTTTATGGCGGCGAGCACTTATTTTGCTCTAACTGATCCAATGCAGTTGCTTCTCAGAAAGTTGGATGATGTTAGTAATTTTGGAGCGCTTCCCTGTCTCAAGATCAGCTGGCACAAATGTGAGTTATTTCCTTGGATGACTGAGTTCTATGCTAAAAGAGAATTTTCTTTTGTAGCCTATTGTTTTTAAATATCTAAGGGATAGATCACATTAGTAGGTCACAGTAGTCATAGTAATAGATTTAGGAGGATGAAGTAAGTTCTTGATTTGCGTTGGTGTGTGTGTAAATATGCCAACAGACTTTCATAAAATTTTCTTGGAATTCACAGAGTAATATAATGGGACCAAGTCCTTTTAAATGTAGTGTTACTGGATTATTTATTTTCCTGTCATTTGAAAATGACCATTAGATAGCTGATGTTTTGTCAGTAGTTTTAAGATTATCAGACGTTTTTATATTTAAGTACATTGCGAATAGCCTCAAATGTTGATAGTGTTAGTGTTTTCCTTAGAGTCTGTCTCACTTTCTCCTATCGGCCTCTTAGGGCACTTCCTTCCACATTATCACTTGTGAATTACTTCATGGAAGGCCAGCAAAGCTTAGGGCTTTTGCTTTCTACTTCTCATATAAAATTCAGTTGCTTTAAAAATCACTGCTGTTAGTGTGATGTGCGGTATAGTTCATTTTTATCATCATATTGAAACTCATTTCAGAAATAGTAGTTTTTATTATTATGAATTCAGGCTTTTCCTACTGCATACTTGGTTGTATCTTCTTGTATGTCATTTTCGGCCTTCCCAGGTTGGCTCCCCCAGCCATTTCAGTGTCATTTTCACTTGCATTTTCTTTCTTTGTACTTCGAGCCCTGTGGGCAATGGCATGGAGAACAACAGATTCCAAGATACGCAGCTTTTACTGTAAAAATAGTCAGTTTTCTTTCCCATCTACATACATTTTCATTTGAAATCACGTATTACACAACACAGATGGAAAGCAGAAATCTAGTCATTGCTGACTATAAAAAGTATGTATGATCTGAATCTTCAATATGCATAACTAAATGTTTATGATGTCTTACTAGAATKACTTGACCTTTGAGATTTTAGGGATAATTTGAAACAAAACAGAATTGGTCCATCCCTCTATCTTGAGCAATCATTCATTTTTTCTTTTCCTGAAAAGGATTCCTTTATGAACCAGTATGCGCCTGTTTTTTAAAATAACAATCCAGCATTTTGTAACSCATGCTGAATTCTTTTGGATGAACTAGTTTATAATTAATGGTATTGCATTAGGACTTCTGGAGTGTCCCAGCTAGAGTGTCTAAGACTTTGAGCCATCTGTTGCACAAAGATTTATTTGAAATTGCAGTCTCCTCTCCAAAATCCTGCAGCCCGCATTACAGCAAGCTTGATCCAGACCGCTTAGAGAGGAGGAATGTGTGAGTAAGGAAGGAGGTAAAGGGTGAGATAACAGCAGAAGTGTTAGTGTTGGCCTCAGCCAGTGGTTTGTCCTCTGCCCGTCTCTTCATCTGSTGGTGTGATGTAAACACTCGGGCAGCTTCCAAAACTTCAGACCTTTCACATTTACAAAGGAGGTGGACAGACCCCAGATTCTAAAAATATGAGGAAAACCCTGCGCTTTACCCTTTTTTCTGCCACACAACTGGGCTTGTGGTATGAGAGCAGTGTAGCCAGCCTGTGCACGGGTTCTTCTTCCCTGTATTCCTGAGAAAGTGTGTTCCTGAGAACAGCGTCTAGGAGGCTGTTTCCAGAGCAGATGTTGCAGCTTGCTTCAGCCCGGCATCTTTCCTGGCATGCAGGCAGGAACTCGCCCATATAAATGTGTAGCATGTGCACAGTATAGGAAAAAAGCCTTTAAGGAAGTCCATGTATTGCGTAGCATGCACATATGAGGCATGCTTGAAGGCAGTCCATGAGGTTCACGAGAAAATTTTAGCTGGAAAGAAAAAGCCCTGTTGAGTAATCTGTTAAATATGTTGCCCCAGGGGCAGAGGCAGCAGCTAAAAATGAGTTTGCAGACCAGAGGTGGAAGCCYCTCGTCCTGTTCCAGTCCATCTCTAGCTGCGATGCATTGAGGAGTTTAACAAGCACCCAGTTGGATGCAGTTTAATTAAGCATTTTCCCAAAGGAGYGAGAAGGTCTGTCTTGGAAAGAGCAAGACACCGCCTTGGAGCTAGTTCACGAGCTAGCAAGGTCAGAATGAGCTTTCCTCAGCTTGGGGGCCAGGCAGCATGGGGGGGCTGGAGTCAAAGCCCTCTGGAAGCAGAGAGGCAGCTGTGCTTGTATTTGAGGGTGCTGAGGTGGCTTGGGAACTGTGAGAAATGCACTGTGAGAAATGGCAGCTTAACCATCACATTTTATCGTAGGCAGCGTAAAGGGGAGCCTTTTTATGTTCCAGTCAGAAAGGCAAGAACCTGTTATTTCCTTCTGGTGATGCCAAAGGGGAATCCCTCTGTTCTTCTCTTTCCTGACGGAAATGAGCTGGGACTGATTGTTTCGACCCCGCCAAGGAGGGAATTGACCTTCCTGCTTGTTTTGCCAAGAAAATAGCTTGTTTTCTTCATTCGCTAACTTTTTGTTTTCATTGTAAACCATTAGTAACCCCTTAATGGAAAGTTTCCAGCACTGAGATTCCCATGCAGATAAGTATAAACTTGCACAGAAATATGAATTTCCTGACTAGGTAGAGACATCCTTTGGTGTGCTTTGGTTAAACCTCCCTACCTTGAAGATTATTTACAGAAATGTCTCGAGATATATCTCATAAAACAGTGTAACAGATGAACTGTAGACTTGTGGCATTAGGTTTTTCTTCTCTCTCACCATGCCAGTATTTTATGAATGATAAATTTGCATGCATTGATTTTCTTGCTTGTTGGGGGAACCCAGCACCCACAGCTTTTATTGTGCTAATAATGCCACTAATACTGAGACAGTTTTTGAAACTTCAAGAATCCATCTTTAGTAGTCAATCTACTCTTTCTAGAAACTTTTCCTTTGTGAAATTTCATATTCCCTTTAGGCCTTTTGCCTGTCATTAACTCATTATGATGTTTTGTTTGTCATTCCTGGAGTAGCCTCATATGATTTTGGTATAAATTTTTTGGCTACGCTGTGCAACTTTTTTTTTGTTTTAATTTTTTCTTTTTAACCTGTTTTTCAGCAATTTATGGAGCTGTTGGTAAATTCATGTTTGTATAAAGCAGCACTGCCAGGACACACTTGGATTATAGTGTTCTTGCTGCTAGATTGTATAATTCCTTCTCATGTCTTATGTGGGGAAAAATGTATGATTTCTTAAACTTCAGTATCCCTTTGCTTATGTGTTCTTTAAACCAAATTTTACTGAATCGAAGGAAATGATATTTACTAGTTTCATGTTTTCCTTCTGGTCTTGTTTTGTCCTACTTTGTCCTATAAGGAAAGACTCAGAGTGGCTTGTCCTTCAGTTAGTCTTTAGATCGTTTTAATATATCCTGAATCCTTTTACCACTTCACTCCTAAAGCTCTGTCTGCTGAATTGTTGCAGCAGATCCCTTATCTGCTTTTTATTTTTTGCCATCAACTGATCTGTTTTTCCATGATTGCCTTAAACAACTGTTGCTGTGTTTTTCTTTTTGAGTAGTTGCCTCATTCTCAAGAGGTTTAAACAAGGACAGCCTTTGTGCTTCTAGGGTGACATACTAATATTTTATTTTCCATTAACTGTTTTGTGTATTTTCCATGGTAAAAGTGAACAACCTAATGAATACTTCCAGCCAAATATTACTAGGCCTAATAATTTAGGTGACAGTGTCCCTGCTATCTTATTATTTTGCTTTTCCTAGGATGTTTTAACTCAAAAAGTTTAGTTTTCCTGATGTTGTTTTGTAATCGATTCTCAGCAGAACTTGTGGGCAAAATTAGCTAATAAGATTTTTTTTTTTTTTTAAACGCACACTTTGTCTTGTGCTGTAAAGAAGGTGCTAATGAAGACAGAGATCTGACTGAAAAGGGTTTTTTCAGGAAGCTGGTCTGTATTGACATAGACCAAACTGTGCAAGTTTTCACAATATTGGAGAAGTTAGTGGATGTTTGATGGTGCAAACTCCAAACGTTCGAGTCCAGGAGAGTCACCATGGAGTGTAAAGAGGAGCCGTCAGGTTGTGAAATGAATGGCACTATAATTCTGCTCAGRTTAGAATACTAATTTGAACTTGGTTGGTCTCCCTCTTTCTTTCCTTAAAAGAATATTCAACCAAATTAGAGACTTTCTCACTGTTGAGCAGTTGTTAAGAATTGTACTGAAAAGGAAGTTTTATGGCAAATAATTACAACCCCCTCTCTCCCTTTTTTTGCTCATTTTCTAATTCTCCCATATATGGACTTACAAAATTAACTGTTCCACGTTTTTAAAAAGTCAAAAAATATTAAATAGAAGAATTACCTATCATGGTGTATGTGCAATACATAGTGTTCACTTTCTGAAATATAACTTTCATGTCTAATTCAAAAGTGCATTTCACTACTTCCATGTTCACCAAATCATAACCACACGAAGAGGTTATTCACCGCTTAGGAATGAAAGTCCATCTGTTAGTTATTATCCTTGCTGTGCTACAGCACTTCAGCATGGAAGCGACTTTGCAAACGTCGTATCCAATTTTTACTCTCTTCTAGGCAAACTGAGATACCTAGAAAAGGCTTGGAAAAAAAAMCAACCCTTTTTAAGTTAGTGGGAGTTAGTGGGAGCTTGGTGATGAATTTTTAGCATTAGGCCTGAAATAGATTCCTGAAGTCCTGTGTTCTATTTTGTCTCAATTGTGTCARAAAGTACCTTAATGTTTTCCCTTGGTTCTACGAAGAAAAAAAAAAAAATCTTTGCTTTAAAATATGAAAAATGGCTTTATTTGATATCTGTCACTGGAAGTTTTTGAACATTATTATACAAACATATGTGTTTTAGTAATATATGCAGTGACTTTAGATGATTAAAACTTGTTTGTTTTCTTTTCAGTGACTRAAAGATCAAATTGAAGATATAACATGTTTGCAATTTATCTTTAATTCCAGATTGCAAGGGKTTTTTTTTACTATTAAAATCATAGTTCCTGTAGATGACATGCAGGAAAACCTGCTCTTAGCAGGGAATTTCCTGCTGTCTGAACTCATGGAGACAAGTTACGCCACCAAGATGATAGCCATGGGCTCCATTTGGGGAGCTTGTTGTCATGCGGTGACCTAATATAGCATTCCTGTCTGTGGGAGACAGATTAGCAGACTGAATTTTTGAATTCCTGGAAGGTAGTGGAATAACTATAGATACTGAAGCTGTCCTTTGCAGAAGCTCAAATGCTTTCTAAAGTGCGGAGCTGAATTAAATCCAGCCTTTTGTGGAAGGTAAAGAGGTGATTGATAGAGAGAATATATTTTAAAAGATTAAATGGAACTTATGTGGGATTGCTGAGTCTTGTTAAAGTTTCTCAATGGYCACAAATTTGGTAGGTTTTTAAACTGCCTGCTGGCAGTCAGAATTTTGCTTAATTTTTGTCCTTTGAAAAGCAGTTATTGTTATTTCACCCCAGCTGAAATCAAAAGCTGTTGCCTGCCAAGATTGTCTCTTTGTGGTCTTTATAAATGGAATCTTCTGACTAAGACAAGATCCAGGCCCGTTTTTTGGGACATTGCTTGGGGGGAGAAATTAATCAGGGAGGTATGTTAAAAAGGGTGTAGAAAGGGAGACTGAGGGAAGGTATGGCATGGGCTGAGAAAATATGTGGGAAGTAGCAGGGCCAGCAGCCCATTGCAGGAAGGGAGCAAGGAGAAGTGCCCCTGGCCGTGATAGTTGGGAAGCCATTGGAGGCAAGATGGGGAGAAAGTGCTTTAGATACTGGAATATGAATACTTTAATAAAGAGTTATTTTAGAAAAAGGCTAGGGGGAGTGCATGTGTTACTCATTTGTTTCCAAATTCAGTCTAGAGATGTGCTGTATCGCATATATCTGGGCTCAAAGGTGCCTGTTTCTGGCCGACACGCGTGGTCAGTGCTAGGCAGCCGTGGAAGGGTTGAGAGAATCTGTGACATTGGGCAGCGAGGGAGGAGTTTTGGGACYGTGCTCCATTCGTTACAGGAGCCCAAACCAGTCTGATCTCCAAATCCATTTTACCCTAAAGGGAAGCAGCTTGTCTGTTCTTGTGTTTGTGGCAGGCCCTGGGGTGCAGGGGGGTCACAGAGGGCAAGGACAAGCTCGTGTTGGTTGTCCCTCATTCCTAACGGTGCACCGAGGGAAAGGCCTGGGCAGGGCTGCAGCCCAGCGCAGGTTCTTGCTGAGCGGCCGGGCAGCGCGGCGGTGCTGCAGGGTCGGCAGGTGAAGCCGTTGGTGGAAGGCCATCTCCTCGGGGTCTGGTGCTGCGTGCCGGCCCTGGGGCGCCGGCCTCCCGAGGCCGCTGCCCCGCAGGCGCTGGGGACCCGCGCGCTGCCCCTCCTGCCCAGCGGTGCTCAGCTCACCACAGTGCGCCGTCAGGAGCCTCATAAAAATCCATTTCGTGCCGTTTTTCAGGTTCATTCTCTTCAGCTTTGCTCCAAAATGGCAAGAGCCTTTTGCAAGTTAAAACTGAGCTTAGAGTGTGAAATGAGGGTTCTGGAAAAGCCTTGCGGACCAGTCGTCTTCTGGCCAGAGGCCTGTGCTGTTAACTCCCCACTGTATGATTAGGATCTACTGCTGGGAGAAGATCTGGGAGGTTTTATCAGGACAAAGCCTTTTGGAGAGAGCCTGAAAAACTGAGCCTTCCTCAGGAGCCACCCTATATTTGTGTTTGGATTTGAGGGACAAGTGTTGGTTTTCCATTGAGATCCTCTAAGGATGTGTGTAGTCAAGGAGGAGGGTGGCAGGTGGATTAGCAGAAAAGCTCGAGCTGCCCTTCCATATGACGTGGAGGGTGCGATAGACTGAAGTCTTTGGGATAGAGCAGGGAAGCTTAAAGGAGAAGGATTAAGYTCCATTGTTATATTCTCCCTGAAGTTTATAGCCCAGATTATGCACTAAAACTTTGGATGTTTCCTCTGTCACTGTCAACCAATAAAATTTACGTTAAAAAAAACAGAAAAGATAAAGCTGTGACTCGGTGATCTAACACATCAGTAATTTACTATCATAAAATAGTTTTAGTACAAATGTTTTATCTTTTGCCAAGCTGGACGCTAAAGATGTTTTGTCTAAAACATGAGATAATGGAAAGTGTATTGTGGCATGTGAATTACTTTAGCCTCTTGGTGGTAAATGTTTGCTTAACTAGAAAAGAATGTGTCGAGGCCTTGGCCAAAGGAAAGGTATTGCCATACTTTGCATTTAGAGTACTGTAAATAAAGCAGTAAATATGTTTCTGCTCATGTGTGTTAATCTGCAAGTTATGAATGCATTCATTCAATAAGAAATGTAATATACTGTTATCCCTTTTAAAGGGTTTCAGTAAGAACAGGTCATAATTACTTTGGGTTGTGAGAAACATGAAACCAAATATTTTCAGGATGATTAAAGTTTGAATATGAGAGTGAAATAGCTTTTGCTCAAACTAAATTTTCCTTAAATCCCAAGAACTCAAATCTTATTTTACCTTCAATATTCTTCTTGTCCACTGACTCCTGTGATATACTGTTCTTAATTGAACATTCCTGTAAATCATAAAGTAACTTCCTTAACCCGTCCAGTGTATTTTTGGCCAAAGAAAACCCAGCTGCATAACATGCAAATGCCCAGAGAAGGAAGAGCAGCTATGGGAAATACTTTGATTATTGCCCAGAGTGTGGTTTATTTTTGARCTTCATGTGCTTATAACTGATGCAGTAGCTTAGTAATTTAATAAACCTGATTACAGAAAGAATCACATAACTGAGATGGTGGTATAATAATATCTCAGCGCATTTGTTGGAGGCGGGAAGTATATCAAATGAAAGCAACAGGGCCCTCTTTTAGAGGGCATGGAAACATGCCTGCCTTTCCCCAAAAGCCTATCCCCAGGATTTTGGTTAGAGAGTCGGGAGAGAGTATTAAGTTATAGGATGTAATTGTGGAGAATATGCTCCGTTTACTTTTTATTGCTGTGGCATAATTTGTTGCATAACTGGCTTTACCCTGTAGGATGGAGAGGATCCCTTATATGGGAAAGGGCTGCTCATCCAAGCCCGGGGCCTCTTGTAGTACACACAAATATGTGGGGTTTTCTACGGAGAATTGTTTGCAGATGATGCTGGGAGCAGAGATTTGCTTAGGCATAAACAGGAATATCATACCATCTTTCAGAAAGAGCTGCCCTAATGGGGATGTGTGTTGTACCCAGGCCATTACTCCTGCACAAACAGCGCTCTAAGCATTTCCAATAGATTTGTTTTGATAGTCATTTAGCTTTGCTTTTTGCTTTGACTTTTCAATAAATCATTGATAATTCATAAGCAAATGTGATAAATTAACATTGCAAACCTTGTAAATTAAAGCTATAGTATTAAAGACCTTAAGTGTGAAAAACTGCCAACGTGTATTAGTATATACTAAGGGTGACTGGTTGGGAAAAACAAGTAGAATATTGAGTCTTACGTTCATTTAGAATTGGATTTTCATAAATGGAAAAAAGAAAATTTAACTGCATAATGTGTAGTGATCAGAGAAGGAAGAGGCACTATAGAAAATATTTATATAAAAATATATGGGCATTTTGATGTCCATATCTGATTTTGGTAAAAATATCCATTAAGAACTCTTAAAATGTTTCAGTCCATAGGAAAAGGAGAATATCATTTTCCTTCTCATATTCTTAGGCTCAGAAGTTAAGAAGGTTAAAAAAAATCATTTTGTCCTTTGTAGTATTAAAACCTAAAATATTATTTCCTGTTATTTTTAAGGTACCATGAACTGGATGCCAGTAGAAGCCTGCTAGACAATTTGAAAGACAAAGTAATAATTGAGTACCCAACTTTATTTGTGGTCTTGAAAACACTGAAGAATGACATGGTGGTTCTGGGCCAAGGTAAGCATATCTTGATTTCCTGTTATGCTATACTTAGATATTTTAGTTGAATAAACAATAATTAAGGATACACCCATTATTAATGCTGGGAATGTACAGTATGTCTTGTATTTCCCTCTGAATATAAAAGATCACTGTAAAAACGCTGTTAGGAATGCTCTGTCTTAAATCAACTGGTTCATGGCTTATGAACACAAGCTGTATTGTATATATTTGTCCCAAATTTGTTAAGAAGCGCCTGGTCCATTTTTGTATAGTTTCAGCCATCACAGTAAAATATCTCTCCATATTGTACTAAATCTTGAAATGAATAAAGTTTGACAGAGTTGGTCAGTTGGTCAGAAAAGTCAAGCAGTCTGGGCAAGGTCAGTTATAATAAGCCTCCTTATCATGAAAGGGAATGATTCTCCATCATTTCTAGCAGAGCTCTTAACACTGGACAAGTGGTTTTGAATACACAGTAGCCATTAGCAATCATAGTGGGGAAGGAACTTTGTAGCTGGGTTCAAAACAGTACGTGATCTTTGAGAAGTACTCTATGGTGAGAAAATTTAGCAGTGAGTCCAGGTCTTGTAGGGATTTATATTTCAGTTTTGAGGCTCATTTCCACCCTTTTCCCCATCGTAAAGGCTCCTGTCCCAGCTTAACATTTTGCAGCTGCTGGTAGAAGGGGCAGTTTAACTAGTCACTGTAGTTGTTCATCCCATCATTTTCAAGGATGAACAAGTCCGATTCTTAGATATTTCTGAGAAGTTTTGAGCAATCTTTCAGTGCGAATTTTCCTTACAAAAGCTGAATCATGGTTCTCTATTTACTTACTCTGAAAAATGTGATCCTGAGACTTCTGTACCAGTGCTATATTCACACTAGGCATACACATAGATTTACTGGAGGACAAGGACACTAGGTACCTCCAGTTTAACCATTATTTGTTCTTAAGTGGTCTGCCTTTCCCCTGTGGCTTAGATGCCAGAAGGGAATTGCAATCGATTGACTCATAAACTCAGTCTGAACAGGGTGACAGTCATTATTGTCATCTGAGCCAGCAGGGACGTTGTCCTTTTAAGGGTACAGATTCCAATAGGTGTTGACCAAAGGACTCTATTTTGAAGTCCAGCTCCAGCCGTGCCCGTGCTGCCCCTCGAGGCAGGGACCCTGCCTGCAGCCCCATAACCAGGAGCACTGGCCACTATCTCAGCTTCGGGGACCACCTCATTATTTTGATCTCCTTTTTTGGCAGCTCTTTCTATAGATTCCATAACAATCAAGAGTCCAGTTCCCTGTTGAGAGGTATTGAATATAGTGGAGCAAATAATTATAATTAGGGAAGAAAAATAGTTATGATTAAAATTGTGAAAATCATTGTTATTTTTGTGCATTTTTGAGTTGACAAATTGGCATTTACTTCAGGCTTGAGTTGGGTTTACATCCTTTTCTTGGAGCCTTTTCTGTTAGCATGGAAGTAAACCTGACTCAGGATCTAAGGAGAGGAAAGAGAATTCAGAGAGGGAGGGTGAAACCCACTTAAAATTAGTATCTTTTCAAGATCTGTATCTAGTCATTTATTGTTTGGGTGCAAAGTGAAGACTCAGTGACTGAAAGAAAACATTGAAAATAGTTTCACTTGCAATTATGTATATAAATAGCTGGAGACATTGTGTTTATTGCGGATAATGTGTTTATTTGAATATTTACAGCGCATTTAAATGCAAAATGGAGATATTTATGTAGTATAGAAGATTAACAAGGTTAAGTCTTACACAGTAAGTATCGATTCAGCCAGACCTCCTGCTGTCCAAAGTGCTCTTTTGTGCCTGTTCACACTACAACATTCATTTACACTCTGGTGAAGGGATGAAATATTTTGTTCAGTGTTCAGCATTAAAATCTCCTTCTTTCCTTCCTTAATATTTTCTATAAGGTAGTTTTAGCACTTGGCGATTTTTGGAGGTAAAATTTGGAAAGTAAAAAGCCATCTTCTCTTGAGTATTATCACTGGAATAAAGGAGAAAGAGCAATATTTGTCTATCAGCTTAGTGAGTTTGTTTCAGTGTTGCTTGCTGAGGCTCTGAGTGCAGCACCAGCAGCTTGGGAAGGATGATCATGACTCCTGTGCTTCGTTATTGCCCCCAAAGGCAGAGGGGAGCTGGAGCTGGGCCCTAACAAGGAGGAGGCCACGCTAGAACTTAGGGAACACAAGGCCTCTCTTTCCTATCCTTGTCCTCAGAAATGGCTGGAGCATTTTGGCTGAAACATTCAACAAAAATATCTGATTGAGGAAGGTAACTGGCACTCGAGAATTGAATTCAGTGTTTAASTTTTATGCGAGGAGTAAACTGCACACATATCTATGATGTCAAACCTGTGAAAAACACTCTTTTTGAAAGAGAACCATCTGTAATTTCTGCTAAATAAAACTTACTCTAGCAGACTAAACTAAAGCTAAAATTTGTCTGTAGAGCTTCTCTGTGAATCAGAAGATTACCAGATTCTTTTATGTGATGTCTCGATGCTCGACTTGCTGAGAGCAAAAACTACAGGTGCTCTCAGYGTGCGAGGGCAGTCGTGGCTGAAGTCAGCAGGGGATTATGGAAGTTTTTACAGGACTTAGGGACCAAAATAATCCTCACTCCATGCATTACTCAGTACATATCTGGCATATGTAAATGTTAATTGATTATACACTGGATTTAATGTAGACAAAATGTGACCTCAAATGTTTCTGGGTGAAGTGCTTCTATTTTCTTGAACAAATTCCATTGCAGCTGTACAGGTGCGCACTGTGTCCCACGTACTAGGCACACTTGCCAGCTGCAGAAGTTATCTGCACGAGGCAGCAGCAGTATCTCACAGCTCCCACTGGGTCCTGTTTCCTGAATGACACATATGGCCCTCAATGCTCAAAACCTTCTCTTGGTGGTGCCACCAAGCAGCGGCACGAGGGGTGACCTCACCGCAGGGTGACRGCTCCGTGGGTGCTGGGGCGGGCGGCTGAGGGCTGCTCCGGGAAATGAGCGCTGCATTTGGGAAATGATATCAAGGGAACGCAACAGGCTGCTCTGAAGCCCGAGTTGTTGTGGAGCTTTCACCTCATCAGCTTTAGGTCATGGATTCCTGCAGCTTCACACTGGCTTTGGGCTGCTGGAACACGTTGAAGGAGCATGTATGTGCCTCAGCTTAGTTTTCATTTCCAGGTAGTATTTCTCAGTGGTTCTCCATCTTAAGCAAAATACTAACAAGGCTGCAAATGATTTGTAGTTGATTGCTGTTGTAATAGGCGCATGTGGCAACCTGGACGTTTAAAAACAAGGCACCAGTCTGAAACTGAGCGGATGAAGAGGAAGATTTTTTGTGGGATAAATACCCTGCTTGACTGAAAGACGAAGATTTAAAAAATAAATCCCAAGCATAGTCTTGCTTTCCTCTACAACTGCAAGGTCCTACACAGGGCTACATCCTGTGTTACGAAACGGCTCCTATCTCATGAAATGGTTATCCTCAAGGAAGCTGGGATTACAGCGGGAAGATAGGGAACGCTGCTGCTCTTTCATGAGCAAAGCAGAAGGGGGAGAACAGTGTTGTAACTAATGGCTTATTTTGTTTTGTTTTATTTGTCTCCTACACCCTCAGATGACAGTGGATCTGCTGAGGACTCGAGCAGTGAAAGTTCATCCCTTTCATCTGAGGAAGAAGGGGAAATTCGGGAGAGTTCATGACAGTTCTTTGAGAGAAGAGGGTGGGACGTGCCTTTCATATTCTTTTATTTAATTGCTTTTTTTTTTATGTAACTGGCTTCTTTGAGATTCAGTTTGGAATGCTTTGCTAAAAAGAGCACCTCTAAACTGCCTGTTTAATTTGGATTTTGTAACTCATCTAGGTGTGTAAATAAAGAGATGGCGGTTGTTGGTCCTAGTAAATCCGATGTTCTTACTGCATTACACAGCTCAGCTTTGTCCATATATCTTTTAAGGTAAAAACCGGGTAACCCAAATGTAAAGCTTCCAGGTGAGCTTCAACAACATATTTTTCTCTTTATCCTGAAATGTTTGTGTTTTATTACCAAATATTTAAATTCAGATGAGTGTTTCTATTGACAGGTGGATTTGTTAGTCGTAATGTTAAATTTCTTTTAAAATCTTRTGTTTTCTTAGACAGTTTTTCTTTTAGGATACTTTTTATCATGCAGAGCTGCTGCAGATGTGGTGACGTTTTGGGTGCAGGGTGCAGTTACTGGGTTGCATCCTGCCTACCATGTTCAGCACAGGTCTGCATCTAGTCCTGTTTTCTGGCTGGCATCTGCTGCGTGTTTAATCTTCTAGTCTGATGTTCCAACTTGCACGAGCTGAAGAACAGACAGAAATTAATGCTTGRAGTTTCACTAATGCTCATGTATTGGTCAGCACTTGCGTTGTGCACCTCTTATTAGTTTACCTGCTCAAGCCAGGTACTGCAAAGAAGTACTGGAATATCAACCCCACCTTACCTAATTCATGACAAATAA
Organism: Nothoprocta perdicaria; assembly: GCF_003342845.1. Lineage (NCBI taxonomy): Eukaryota > Metazoa > Chordata > Aves > Tinamiformes > Tinamidae > Nothoprocta > Nothoprocta perdicaria. The sequence continues at coordinate 2,657,134 of NW_020455205.1, read as the reverse complement.
ACCTTTAAAAATCGCGGCCCATACCGTGTGCTGGTAACCCCTATGGCAGCGTTTCTGGGTGCCAGGTACCTGCGGCCGTGCCCACGTCCCTCGTGCCCGTGGGAGCTGCTGGAGGCCGAGCGGGGCAGCGGGTGCTGCGGGCCGGGCCCAAGGACACGGGCACCGGGCGGTGCCGGAGGCCGCCTGAGGCTCCGCGCGGGCCCGGCATCGGCTTGCAGGGGCTTGTGGTTCAGCTGAGGTCTAGCTGCACGCCGGTGTTTGTAAAGTCTGGAGCACGTGGTCGTTCAGTAAACAGCTCTGTGGGTTTAAGTTGCTGCCATCGTCGCTACCGCAGTCTGCCTGTCTCCTGCCTGAGATTAGCCCCTCCGGGACAGAAATGAGGGGCGTGGGATGCACTCGAGGCRGCACCTAAGTGCCAGGCTTGTTGATTTGGCCTTAAGCTGCCCTGCAGGTCGCTTGTAATCGTGTCCCTTCTGCCCAAGTCAGAGAGGATGGGAGCAGGGCAGTGAGGAGGATGCAGTGTGGGCAGCGCTTGAGCTGTGCTCTCCCATCTGGGCACCAGCCTGTTGCTTCCCTGCCGGGCAGACCCCCTGGAGAAGAATTCTGAATTTTGCACATTAGTCTTCTGCGCAGTTGCAGTCAGATTATGTGTAAAAAGCTCAYATCCAACTAGCGAATTGTGAAAAGAGCATCAGGCTCTTCCAGGTCACGCTTTAATATTAATTAAGTGCAGTGATATCCTGTGCRTTTGTGTGGTGCAGCTCTGGTAACACAAGGCGTTTTTCTTCTTGCATGGCAGGAGCTGCCTGAGGACTGCCCCTTTCTTATTTTTAATCGTTATTGGCTCTCCGCCCACATATTGTTTCCTTTCCCCCCCGCATCTCCCCCCCATATATATAACCCTTTTTAAAGGACCGTCRTTCCTAGTTGTAGGTGCTGCTTTCAGTCCAGTGCAAGCGAATAAGCTTTTCCTAATGAGTGATTGTGCTGACTGGGTGGCCACAAATTACTTTAAATCACCCTTGCATCCGTTGATGTTAGGACCAACAGAAGAGCAGAACAAGGAGCCTGCCACAGTTCATTTGCCAGAAAATGTTTCATCTGGAGTAAATGCTCGGTATTCCTGTTCCTAGGATTCCTAGCACGCCCTGGAAATCAGTGCTGCAGATACCAACGTCGCAGCTGCATGTGTGTGTGATTAGTCTTTGGCTGAGCAATACAGATTTGTAAGAGATGTGCTTTGCATTGGTTCCCTACATTCCTGGAGGTTTTCATTAATTGTGAAGAGTTCGCCTGCATTTTTTCATACAGAAATCCAGTTATAGCTCTCTTGTAAGAAAAGCACAAGCCCGAGTTGTTTTTAAGATGCTGTGAAATCTCTCCTGCAGATTGAAATCTTGCCCTGCTTTAAAGATGGCCTGAAGAGTGAGTAAGGACCATTCCTGTAGTGGTCGTTAGAAATAAAATTCACCAAAAAAAGCTCTGCCGAAGAAAATGTACTGTTTGTCACTCACTCCGAGCTTATTGCTTACCTATAGTAACTATTTTTATCTGTTTTTGAGAATAAAAGTGACACTAGTTTGAGGAGTGGTTTATTCAGCAAGTGTGAGCTCGGAGGCAACTCGAGCATTTTAGTCMAATTAGCAAAATGATTTGTGATTAGCAAATGATTAGCAACTGATTTGTGTTCAGCCTTCTCCGGTCTCAACCCCTGAAGTCGCAGCCTGAGCGCGAGCTGAAGGGCCCCGCGCTCAAACACGGAGCAGAGGCTCTTGTGCTGAATGAACGTGCTGCTAAAAACAGCGAGAAGCTGCTGAAGTCATCGGCTTTACAAACCATACGGGACAAAAATAGAGCAGAGCTAAGAGGCTCGTGGGAGCTAAGAGGTAGCACTGAGTCAATGCTGGAAGGGAATGGGGCTCTTTTCCTTTTTTGTACAACTTCCTGGGAGTTTGAGGTTGAAGTCATTGGAGTGTCATGGTAATGGGTGTAGGGCCAGGATTAAAGCCAAGTTTGGAGTGAACGCATCCGAAGCCTGGGTTGTTTTGGGATTTGTCCTCGTCTCGTCATTAGGAGCTCCTGCTCTGCCSCTGTGACACGAGGGCTCGGGGCCCGCGCGCCTGGAGGGTTTTGTGGTATGTGTGAAACTCAGTCCTGTGCAGGACACCCTCCGTAGCCTGAAAAATGAAATAAAATCAAAGGCACCAACTTGTAGGTTCCCCCTCTTGCTGATGGGAAGTCGCACCTGCGTGTGCTGTGCGAGGACAGCTCTGAGTCAGACCTTGCCCTGCGGATCCGGCTGTTCTCTGTTGACATCTGTAGGAACTGGGAATGCATAACACCTTGCAAGAGCAGCCTTTCCAAGAGTAAGTGTATGGCTGTGATGATGCAACTCCAGACCCTATTTGGTCACAGATATTTAATTCTACTTCCTAATGTTGTTTTTTTTTTCCTAAAAAGGTTTACTCTTCCTTCCTCTAAAGAGAAAAATATCTTGAATTTGTTTGTGTTGTTGCTATGGCATTAAGCTAAACCGTATGCAGTTGCAGGTTCTTTTAATAAGAGAAAAAGAAAGCGTGAACTGTGAACTTCAGTGAATGAAGATTGCCCCATGTTTGTGTTAGGATGTTGCTATGGCAGGGCATGTGGTTTTATTTGGTGGAAATTCGTGGTGAAATGGAAGGAAGTCGCATGCGAGCAAGACAAACAAGAAATGGCAGCAAAACCAGTTGAGAATAAATACTGAAACTGAAAGGGATGCAGCAGACATGAAGAACCAGGAAAAGGGGAGGATAAAGCAGCCCTTGGCCTGCGGTGTGATAAAGAGCAGCGCGCTCCCGCTGCGTCTCCGCCGGCCCYGCTGCCCTAGCCAACAGGGACTTGGTTCCAGTGACACTTTTACCCTCAGAGCTTCTTTCCCACGTTGGCTCCATGGATTGTAACAGTTTTTGTTTTGGAAGCAGATTTCMCCTGGCTTGGCCTGGCTTTACCCTWGTGTTATCCTGCTGAAAAGCATTTCTAGGCTCTCTCAATGTGTTAGGCTTTCCAGCAGTAAAATCCAGTGGAGCGATAGACTATGGGAAGCCACTAGAGCCTTGCTTACTGCTGGGGCCAGAGGAAGTCTTTGTGCACATGCTGCTGGCTCTTATTTCTGATCGAAACAGTGGATTTCCTTCCTGTCTTCCTCCTCAGATGTGTCCAGTCCTTTGGCACTGGGCTTCCCTTTGGACGAATCGGCGATACCGGCCTCCTGCAAAGTCTGCACAAATTACTGCGCGTGTCCTTCCTCCCTTGCCACCAGGGACGCTGGCGGTGACGCTGATGCCATCASAGCAGTTTCCCTGCTACATTTGTGTTCGGCAGGATCGGTTTTGGTCCCTCTCATCCCAGCTGGTTGTTRCTTGGTGCCCGGGCACCCTCACCCGTCAGGAGCAGGGCTCCCTACACAGCAGTTTGCAGCCGTCTCCAGCGACACGATACCCGTGCAGACGAGGCTGAACTGTGAGAGGGAGGTGTGAGTGAGTGAAGCTTTTCATTAAAATGGATATCACCAAGCTGCTCATGAGCAACCCATTTATTCCTGTGTCATAGTGACATCAGGGTATAAAGCTCCTTCCCCTGTGTTTTCCTCCGCCTCTTGGTTTTATGCACGTAGATGATGGTATTTGCTGGGAGCTTTCAGCTGGCAGTTCCCCTGGCGCCCGAGCAGGTGGAAGCTGCCTATCCTGTCTCTTCATTATCTTTCCTCGCTGCCTCTGGGCACATATCAGTTTTAATGGGATTATTTTACTGCAGCACAAGTACCTGCTTCTGCAGAGTAAACGTTCTTAATTTAAATTTTCTTCAGTAGGCTCCCTATTTTACAGCCRTGCCATTTCAGTATCTGATTTTGTCAGATTTCCTGAGCTAATTTGGGTCCACCCTGGTCCAAGATGATCAAGGAAATGGGTAACTTCAGAACCAGCCTGTCTGCTGCTTGTCTTTTGGTTGGGTGTTGAGCCAGTRTTCTCAAGATGTAACTGGACTGCACGTTTGACTGGTCATCTGATATTTATAATGGTTGAGTCCTTTGATACCTGTTATTAAAATTCAGGCTGTGCTCATCGTGAGGTTAAGCTATTAATGTCTTTGGCCAAGCCAAATTCCCTTCCAGGCAAATCTGTGCACCTTATCTTTAGAATTCATCTGTCTAGTAAAGGCTGGCTACAAAGCCTAGCTCACAAAAGCTTGCATAATGTTGCTCTTCTCCTGCCTGGTTGCTGCCTTGAGCTCCTGAAGTGGAGCAGTTGAAGCTGCGTATATGAACGATGCCTCAGGCTTATCAGAACGTTCTCCAATATAAATTGCATATGTAGAAGTCATAGCTGTGTAGTTTTTCTGAAAAAAAATCATCAGTGTTTGGTCTTTATGGGGTAACAGGCAGATGTTCATTTCATCATTTTATTGATTGAAATCTTTTACAGGACCTGCATTTTATAGATACTAAGTAAGTCTCTGTACAGCTCGGTGCAGTGCAGTTGCTCATGAGTTGAAATACACTCCATGTGTACCCAGAAACACTCGGGTGTCACTGTGTTCTCCGTGGTCCCTCTACGTTTCCATGTGCTGTTTCGTGCATGGCTGTGTAACATGGAACAAAGTACATGGAGATGGAAAGAGGGCCATGAGAAGAGCCCCAGGCGGAGCAGCATGCAGCTCTCCAGCCCCATGCTGGGCGCTCCATGTGGGTGATGGGAGCCTGGGCATTGCTCCCACTGCTCCCATATGCAGGTGATGGGGAGCCCAGGCACTGCCCTAGCGCTGGGCACTCCATATGGGCAATGGGGAGCCCGGGCAGTGCGCCACGCTGGGCACCCC